>NW_009938568.1:28042-44445 GCF_000696875.1 Nestor notabilis
TCCCAAAGCAGCAGGAAAAGTCAAACAATAAAGGTTTTGGGGGTTGTTTTTTTTCAAATTGAAATATGCTGTATTCGTTTTGATTAAGTCACAACATTCATATTGGGCCTTGAGGTTTTGGCTAATGCTATGATAAAAAAAGCATGCTATGATAAAAAAGCTACAACAGTAAGTATAGAATGTCCTGCATATTTAGTACATAAATATATAAATACAAAATTTGATGAAATATATATAGATACAAGATTTGACATGATAGACAGTTTAATAATTTCTTGCAAAAGTATTACAAAAATCAGTACATTCATATGATTTTTTGCATGTGAAAACTATTGTCCTTCAATGGGGCCTTGAACTACCTGGTCTTGTGGAAGGTGTCCCTGCCTGTGGCAGGGGAGTTGGAAATAGATGGTCTTTAAGGTTCCTTTCAACCCAGACCATTCTGTGATTCTATGATTATTTTTTTATTATTATTATTTAATTGAACAATCACTTCAAGATATCCACCCAACTTTCTGATCATTATTTTTTAAAGCATTTGCATAAATAGGAATTTTAATCTCAAAACAAAAAGCCTGAATGTTTGAAACACAGGCAAGTTACCATGCTCAAAATCTTGCTGCTCCTGATGGAGGAGCCTTGCCAGTTAGTTTTAATGAAACTGCAATAGCACCTATTACCTTTTACAAGCTTTGGATCAAGCCTCTGGTGAGAAAATCTTTAATTGTGTCTTTCATCACAGTAAAAATCTAGAGATGGAAGTTAATCAAATATAATTAATAGATTTTTTTCTCCAAGCTTGTTCTAACTTGTTTAGTTCACTTTAGTCAAATATTTTATTTGTAATTATTTGTTGGGTGTAAAAACCAGTGAAAAACAATAATGATTAAAAATAATGGAACGTTTCTCTCTGTATTCATAATAAGCTCTTCAACAATTAACAGGGGTGTCAGGGGCATATGCTGTATGTTTTCAATGCCCATGTAGAAGTAGCAATGTGTATGTGAATTGCTACCAAATATTCTGATGTATACATTTTCTTGTGGTATGTTTGCAAAATTAATACAAGATCTCATTGAATTTTTCATCTCTGATTCTGTCCTTTATACTAATAAATCATGGGGGGAGGGGGGAAGTGTCTTACAAAACTTATATGGAATAAGATGTGGCCCTGTTTTTTCTCACCTATTTAGGGGGTTTTTATCAGGCTCCAAGGGTCTGAGCTCCTACAGGAGGGGAAAAATATCTGACCTCTAGTCCAGGTGGTTGGGTGAGTGCACAGGGAAGAAGACTAGTGTTGGTTTATGAAAATATCGGGGTAGGAGGAATGAAAATGAGACGAGAAGAATGTCTGATCTCAAGTATCCCGTGAAAAGTGAGAATGGTGCTGATTATCAGCTTCATGCCAGGTAAGAAGAAACTGCATTCCAAAATTTTGGGAAAAGAGTCAAAATATTTAGATTTGCTTTATAAAACAAATTCCAAAAGGTTTCTGGGGAAACATCAAAACACCAAGTATTGGAATGATTTTGCCACATAATGTCAGTTTAGCAATGCAAATTGTTATTATCCTTTCTAACATTAAACAGAATACAAACATCGTATTTTGAAGGAATCTGATAATGAAGATTGTAAGGAAATGATACATTTTGGTTGTGATCGTCCTTTCCTTTTTTTTTTTTTTTTTTTTTTGTCATTTAGGAGTATAAAATGTGCATCTGGGGATATTAGTATCTAGTTCTTTCAGTATAATGGAGACAGGATATGATAGGGTATGGTTTTAAAGATCTTTTTCCCTGTGAATCATGTTTAATGTAAAATAATATAAAACAAGTGTCCATCCCACTTACAGTCAGCATTTCCCTACTGTAACATAGTACATGGTACCATGTAACATGGTTCTTACTGTAAGAGTAAATCAAGCTTTCTTGAGAAGTATAGGAGAAAGTATTCAGAGGAAGATCAAGCCACAGCAAACAGTTTAAGCTGGACCCTGCTCTGCTAAATGTTTCCTCACAGAGGGCTGCTGGTGTCCCTCCAGAACCCCACTACCAGTAACGCTGTGCAAGCTGATATGGTTTCATCCATGTGCCACAACCTGCAGGGACTTAATTCCCATTGCCTCACTGTGGCTTGAAAAGCAGAAGTAAAGGACACTGAGTAGGAAGTTGCTTACAATCATTCTGCTACCTTTTATGAGATTAAATGAGGGGATTTCCCATCAAGGTGAAGGAAAAAGCGCACCTGTAAAGACTGAACATCAGCAATAATTTGGCATAGCCTCCTTCCTGCTCTGAAACCTGCTGGAACGCTTTTCACTTTTTTCAATCTCTCTTTTGTGTTACAGCTGAAAAACAACGTACAGTTTTAAAGCTGCAAAGCCGTACTTTCCCACCTGCTCACGTCTTAACACGACTGGACTATTTTTGGTTTGGAAAAACTGAAGAACTGCCTTTATACCTCTCCATGTCTTTACCTTCCAGTCTTGCTCCATGATTTATTTTCCCTCTCTCGGTCTTTCTCTCTCATGTGTCATTGTGTTGAGGCTCTTTAAAAACTGGCACACCCTCTGTACTTCACCACTGGGACAGCTTGGGCTTTTTCTCATGTTTGGATTACTCACTTGGATGTCACTCTGCTGATAGAAGCCCGGAGTGCAGAATTGAGATAAACCCCATTTCTCCTGCATGTAATAACGGTTGGACAAGAGTTGACCAAAATATGTTCTGAAAGAGCCTGATCTAATATCACCTGCAATCAATGAAAGGCCTTTAACTGACTTCAGTAGGTCTCAGATAAGGACCTGAATTAATATTATTACCATTATCATTTGTAACGGAGACTTTGAGCATTGCTGTACAATATGTTTTGTAACAGGAGACAAATATGGGATGGGATGTTTCTCTCTGCTCTTTAACATCAATTTCATGAAAATTTTTGCTTGCTTTGTTTTCTTTGATGCTTTTATGTATCAGGTGTTCCCTTGTTAGAGGTCTCCATGTGTTTTGAGGTCTCTCAAGCCTCAACAGAAAGATAAGAATATTAAAAATCAGCAAGGAAGTTTTTTTCACAAATAGTTTAGGCATTTCCGGTGATTAAGTTTTACAGAAAAAAGACTTTGGAATAATTCAGATGAAAGAAGTCCCACCTTATTTAATCGGGGCTCATTTGTATGGGTGACACTGATACCATTATCCTTCGTGTTGCATTCTGTTCCAGGAAGAAACAGACCTAAATATCTGATATGAAAACCCAAGCTGAACTTTCTCAGGCTGGAGATGTTGAAGGCTTAACAAAAGGCATAAATACAGCTCCTTTTTTAGAAAATTGCCTAAACAATATCTTATAAAAATCTGTAGAGATCAGAAAAATCAATACGGCTGTCTCTGCCCCTCTTGACCTCCACTGTGTGGAAAGAAGGAAGTGGAGCAGGAGAAACTGTTCTAAAGGAAAGATATCTCTTAGAGAGTTTTTTGCTTCAGTAACTTTCCTTTTGATTTATATCATGATAGTTTCAGTGACTCTCATGAACTGGATTAACTTTTGCAGTGTCCTCTAAGGAATGGAAATGTTATTGCCCCTTGTAAGAGTCCTTAAGGTGGACCTGCTGAAGCTAGATTATATGCTTTAGGCCATGCAACATATCAATGGCAGCAGACAGCCCTCTTCTTTAAAGCTCTTAGTCTGACAAGTGAGATCAGCTACTCCAAGATCACCCTTGAACACTTGAGGAAGCTGTATCTGTGTGATTTGCTGTAGGCTGTTGCTCTTGAAGTCACCACATCCGGGAATGAGCTTCATGTGTTATGTTCTGGACTTTGTCATACCCTCATTTAGGTAGATAGAAAAATCCTTCTGACTATGCTGTAAATAGAAGCAGGTATACAACATCATCCAAGGAGCCTGTTCAAGAACTAACAACTTAAATTCAGGGTTGCATCTGAGTCTGAACTCTGTCTAAACTGAGGTATATACTTACATATACATGTATGTACACACCTTCTTCTGTCAGTACCTAACAACCTGTATCTTACACCACTTTTTCACCTCCTCTCCCTGATTTGTTACATACCCTCACCCACCATCTCTGCCACTCTGAAGTTTAAGAGAGCTTTTAAAATCATAGTTTGTATGCTGAAACCTCAATACAGGAAAGGAGCAACTAAACAATCAACACTTAAGACAGACACTTCTTGCCTCTAAGAAGCATCTAGTAACTTCTCCAAGTACTTCGCCTTGTAGGTTTTACCAGCTCAGTACATTGAGAAGTGTATGTAACTAGGGAGTTTAAATGAATGTAAAAAGTATTTGTATTCCACCAGTGAGGTTTGTCTGTATTAAAAGTTTTATACTTTTTAAATTATACTTTCAGTTAATCTGATCTAGTAAAATAAATTCAGATGTGTGATTCATATAAATTTTATACCAAATGAGAGTTAAAGCTAAATTCATATGAGTCAGGCTGAACAAAAAAACGTAATTTATACCATGGTTTGCACTGTTTTGCACTAACTTGCTTTCCAGTGGGATTTCAAGCTAAACAGCTTTAACTTCGGTAAACTTAAAAATTTAAGTCTGGCCTCAATACTCTGAAACACTAAATTGCTGACAAAGTTACAGAACAGCCAGAATACAAAGAGTTCTCACAGGCAGCTACCCAGTTTTAGTGCAAAGACACCTAAAGGTAGAGGAGAGATCCCTCAATTGTCAATAGGGTAAACACTGGTTTCCTAATCACAGCTTTCCTAATCAAGGAGGAAAACAAAAATAAAAAACGAAAGCCTTGAAAGCCTCGGGAAACTTAACTATAATTTTATGTCCAAATAAAGCTGGTAACACGGCCAAAGGGAGACTGCAGAGTACTTGCCAAGACGTAACTTTACAAGAATAATTAAATTTGAGACAACCTGGTAATTACTGTTTCTGAAAAGGATTGATGAATGGTTTTCTAGTCCTGTACCACTGGCTCCCTAAAGAACACCGAGATGACCCTAAGAAATAAAAAGTCAGCTATCTAACAAAGTATTTGAGGCAGACATTATGAAAGTATTTCCAGCTAATAAAAGGACACAGAAGAGCATAGCAAGCACAAATGACCAAAACAGTAGACAGTGCTTAAGGACTGATCTTGATCACAGATGTGCTAGAAATGCAAAATGTAGGAAGTGCGAGAGGAGGGGTAATTTTTCAGTCGTGTGCCAAACAAAAGGCACCCAGGAGGAGCATGCAGAGCCATTCTTTTCAGGCTCTATTGCTTGTGTCGGTAAGTCTGATGAACCCTGGAAAGTGGATGTCCTACTTCATGGTAAGCATATGAGCTTTAAAACAGGCCTGGTGTTTCTATTGTCAGAGCTAGAATGCAGCAATCTTCATTATCAATCCAAACTAAAATAAACTGGTGTTGCCCTCGGTAGCTCAGTGGGAGAACCAGACTTAAAAGGGCAGTTTCCAGAGGAGACAACACACTGTGGCTGTTTGTCAAGACCCAGCACACAGGAAGACTACAGGTTAGCAGTCTGTTGAGCTATAGTGTCATACCAGTGCAGCTAATAGAGGAGTTCAAAGGGAGTGTCTGAAGAATGTGGGTCTCTTGAAATGTGAGGCAAGGATGAAAAGCTGGAGGGGCAATTCCCTTGTAGCAGTGATGCAGAGCATCAGATCTAATTTCTCAACAAGCTCTGGGAGATCTGGCCAAGAGATCCAAGTGCCATAGCAACAGATCCTGCAGGATGAAACACGGCATATGTCTAGACCAAAACCAAACCAACAAAATCTTGGTAGGATGACAATGTGTTTTGGTATCTGCTCTCCCAAAGCCATCAGGCAAACAGTTATGTTTCCATAAGATATGGTATTTCACATGGACTTGGGCAGAGCTTCCTTTTTGCAAATAGTGCTTATTTTCAGATTTCTCCATTTGGCCAATGCTTTTAATTTTTAAAATTAATCTTTTGGTACTGGCAATATTTCTCCCCTTCCAATGCAAGAGGCTAATTGAGGAAGGCTTGAGCCTTTCATACTTGTGTACTCAGAACATGTGCTTAATCAAAAGGAGGACAAGAAGGCTTGAGTGTTTCCTTAAGGTTCATAAGTACACAAGTGTTTCCCTGAAGCAGGGCCTACATCACCATTACTAATTCAGAGAGCGCAGGAGATAACTGCTAGTGGAGAACATCTTCCTCATGCGAAGGGAAGTAAATACTGTGTTTTGTGCTGTTCTCCTGTGAAATTACACCAGTGGAAGACACTTATTCTACAAATGAATCTTTTGACAGTTTCACTGTTGCCTATAGTAATACTGAGGTCATTCTCTGCAGTCAGCTTATCTGTATCAGAAAGGAAAGGAATACAGAATGATGAGGCCTTTCCAACACCCACGAAGAAAAAGTGTAGTGTGCCAAATTGTCTGAAAATGTTTCTTGTAAAATGAAGAATATTGTTGGTATTGCAACTTCCCATGTAAGTATAAAACAGTTCTCTTTTTTTCTTCTCTGATACAAAACCATGTGAAGCTTTTAAGACTAGTTCCTTACGCAAGATTTCTGTTAATACAGTAATGGGGTAAATTACTCCAAAGCCAGGAATGACTGTCGTACAGAAAGTTTTGATAACAGTGGATATCCCAACCTGCCATACAGTTGCAGAAACAAAAATCTCAATATATTTATCCTGTGGAAGAAAGCCCAGACACCACAGGCTTAGGCAAAACTACAGGCCACTGCTCTTTGGGACAGTTAAAACCAAAACTACATCTGCCTGACCAGAACCTTACAGAGTAAATAGTCACAAAATATCTCCTGCCTTTTCAAACAGTAGTGAATTGCTAGCTACAAGCAAAAAAAAAAGCATATTCTTTTGTAAGTTTAGGGTAATCCCTAAAACCTGGAGAGGAAGCTGAAAATAGAAGACAGGATGGCCCTGAGGCTTTTAAAAACTGCTTAAAAAAACCCCCACTATTTCTGGAGTAGCCTACAGCATGTAAAAGACAGAGAATCTCTGAGTTCTGACACTTCAGTAAGGCCGTAAAAAAAAAAGGGTGATTTTCTGATAATACCAGCTTTGTCTGAGGAAGACTAGAAGAGTAGATATCAATCTTTGTGCACTAGAGGGAGAGAAATAGCCAGCTGTGTTAGAATATTAGCCAAAATACTTATAAACTGTATGGTTGCCAAGTACAACTAAAATGTCACTGGGAAGGTTAAGAATATGTTTTCTTACTGGGGAATTCCAGAGGAACTATTATAGGGGGAGGAGGGGGAAATGGACCATGGTTTATAGGGCAAGGTTTCAAAGCTTTTTTGGCAAGATATTATTTCTATCACATTATCACTAGCCCTCAATATCCTCAAGCAAAGGCAGAGACTGGGAGAAGTATGCAGACAAGATGATCCTTCCTTGGCACAGTTACATACAGATCAGCTCCTGTTATGTCAGTTTAATAAAACAGACTTCACAGAGAAGCACTTGCCATCTCAGTGACAGACGCTAGAAAAAACTCTATCTACCTATCTACCAATCTATTTACAGAAGGTAGAGGTGTACAGACTATATTATGACAATGCCCAGTTTCTCCAAAGCATTTAGATTTAGATGTGAATTTAAGTGAGGAGTGAAAGTGAACACTGTTTGCAAAATCACAGGAAAATTTGTCTCAGCAAAATTGTGTGAGTACTTTTCTACAGAAAATGCTGAAGTATTAGCAGGAGTACCTAAAACTGTGCATCTAAACAGAAATGTTGTCACTATTGCTTGCAAAGCTGAGAGGTACCTGAGGTTAAAAGATCGCGTGATTTGCCATAAAAGCAACCTCCAGTAGTGTGAGAATGGGTTTAATACATATCTGCTTCAGCTGTATGTTTCTATCCCCTGCAGTGGCATAGTCAAAAGAACTTGTGCAGTATGAACTGTTTTGGGATTTATGCCTCTGTTTAAAGCAGCCTGAAGAAGGAGTTCCTCTAATCAGCTCATGACATTCATTTGGCTAAGTCTGAAAACTGGAGATGGACCATTTAGACATTACCATTGACTACCTCATCATTTATATTAGAAACATAAAAAGTATTTCAGTGCTATCCAAACTTCTCCAGAATTACATTTCTTCCAACCCAGAGTAAATGCCTTCAGCTTCATTCCTGACCTCTAGAAGGCACTGGCATCTCAGAGGAGAGAATTTGTGTGCATGTTTGTGTGCGTGTGTTTGTGTGTGTGAGCTTACTGCATTGAGATTTAGGGCATTTGAGGTTAATTTTAATACCCCTTCCAGTGTAATCAGATAAGTCCTACATGTCTGTCAAGAAGTCATTTGTCACAGCTCCATAATGGCACTTGGCTGGTGTATTGCCCCTGTTCACTTCTAGTACCTCATCCTAAGAGCTGAGTCCTGCTCTTCAGTTACATTTGGGCAGAGTGGGGGTACAAGCAGATATTGGCTTCCTCATCAAATTGAAACAACATCTGACAAGTGATAGATCAGTAAGTATGGATACTTTACTTATTCATAAGCACCCCCCAGCAATTTAGCTAGTTCCCTAATTGTCTTGTTTAAGAAAAGTGAGTTGCCTCTACTTGTCCTATATTTCTACCCACAGAGCACTAAGGATCCACCTCGTTTTATCATTCTCAGAGCTACTAAAGGTACTTTTACCTACTTTCTTTTTCCTGTTCTTTTGCACAGCCATCTCAGTCAGTGCAAGACTGCTTCTCCATTAGTGGCCAATTTAAAGACTCTGATACTCAAGAAGATGGCTTTTTCTATGATTTTGCTTATGTAAAATAGGTGTGGTTTTAAAAAATCTCTCCCTAGAGGAATAACTTTATTTCTAATTGAGAAATTAGAGAAATTAATCCCTGAAAATTGCAATTTACCTAAAACTGGAATAAAATTGAAAAAAAAACCCACCAAGTTTCATGTGAAAATATAAAGAGAGGCAAGGTACTAAGAAATGATATATGATTGTATATATGATTGCAAGTAAACAAAAAGATTAACAGAGCAAAATAAAATTATTATACTCATGCATTATTCTTAACCAACCAAGTAGTAAATATTTAATTAGAGACTTAAGACTAATAGGTGACTAAGTAAAGAAATTTTTTTCCAATAATTATGTTGCATGACAAGTCCTTCAGCCAGTTTTCACAGGAAGGAAAGGAAAAATATCCAGCTTTTATGTAGAGGTACAGACCAGAAAAGCTGTCTTTGGCTGCATCTGATTCTAATCTAGCAATAGTATCCCCACCAAACCGAAGTCCAAACAATTTCCCCCACAGCAAGTTCACCACTGACAAGAAGTTAAGCACTCTCAATGCTCAGTTTCTGTAGCATCTCCAAAAATAACTGAGGAATCAGAACCCAACTGCTGACCTGGTGGTACAACAGACAGATGATGGGCCAGGTCCCTTTTCACAGATCTTTGTGTTTTACAGTGCTGACAGTACTAGAGCTTGTTTTCACCAGTACACTATCCAGATATGACTCAGAAGACATGTGGAGAATAGAAATGTGTGCTACCAAGATTCAATATTTAAAGTCACTTTTCTGTTCATAACCACACAGAAAAAAAAAAAAAAAAAAAAAAAAGCCAAAGAACAATCCAGCAACCACCATACAACAAAAATGTGTTAAACTGACAAAGAATGTCACAAATAGTTGTCTAAATCATTAGCTGATCATCTCCTGACCTCTAACTTCAGCGAGGATGGGAGAGGGGAAAGGTGCTTGATGTATAACTATGAAAAACACCAATGTGGGGAAAACTCTTAGATTAACAAAGCTGAACACTATCTGTTTTACAAAACTAAAAACTGCAAGCTTATGGCAGCTGAATACATGACCCAAATATATTGGTTACTATTCAAAAGAAGGAAAAAAAAACTCAAAAGAAATAAGATTTCAGTTTGCTATAGAGACTTTTGCGTCACAATATGCCTGCAAAACACTAAGTGCGTATTAACAGGAGAACAGGCACTTGTGAAGTCTGCCTTTGAATCTATATACATAATATGGCCATTTGCTGGGCAATCTGTAATCCATACTAGAAAGCAACAGTAGATGGCCTACTTTTCACAAAAAGTGAGAGCTAGAGAAAACCACATTGTGCCATAGGGAGGGGAAGCACAGGCATAGCCTTCATTATTAATTGGCATACACAGAAAGAGCAAGCAGAAACAAGACTAGTAAAAGAAAGAAGGGAATTCTCCCCGGAAACATATGGAAAGCACAAAACAGAAGTAATAAACCATTAAAGAATAAGGATACAAACACCAGCATGTCCAGAAAGTGCAATCATTAATAATAAACACAATGAAAGTACTTAGAAGTGTGAATGCAAATGTTAATGGCTTCTTTTGCACATATGAGAGAGTACATGGCGAAAGACCAGGGTATCTAAATAAGAAATGTATGAACGAGTCCTCCAAGTATCATTTTCTATATAACTCACCAGCCTTCACTAAAGGGAGAAGTAAAGGAAAGCACAAAAAATTCCACTTTGACACCTGTCTCTTAAAGCTGTTTTCATTTTCACAATGCAGCTTTGTAGTTCCTGCGCAGCACAACTCCCAGAGCCAAGCACTGTCAGGAAGCCACTCTGGCTGCAGACCTGGTTCTCTGCTCACTCAGGTCACCAGTCCACTGGACCAACTCCTTTTTATAATTAACACCCAACGCTAATTTTCAGGCTGACCTTGCCATGAAAACCCAATACAGACTTGAATCCCTGAAGAAAACTGAGCACTCAGCCATTAAGGTGCCTGCTGCTCAGGAAGATGAGCATAAGCCTTTTCAATACTTCTGACTATCCTTTTCCTATCTGGTTGTGCTCTCAAACCACAGGCGTCCAAATGCTGTCAATTGACATTTACGAGATAACTCAGGAAGTATTTTTGTAAGTTTCTGATGTATTTCCAACCCTGGAAAACCAGTGCATGTAAATGAATACAATGTTACGTTCAATTTAAAGAGTTATTGCTAAGAAAACATTTGGTGAACACATTTCAAACAGGATACCTGAAGTTTTCTTGGACACATTTACTCAGTAATGATACAGTGATTGCTTCAGAGTTGTATAAGTGACAGCCATCACCTAGCTAACCACTTAGTCTTGCTTCTAGTTAGGACCCAGCAAACTTCTTTCACAGAATCACAGAATAGTTAGAGTTGGAAAGGACCTTAAGATCATCTAGTTCCAACCCCCCCTGCCATGAGCAAGGATACCTCACACTAGACTCTGTCACCCAGTGTTCTGTCCAGCCTGGCCTTGAACCCTGCTAGGCATGGAGCATTTACCACTTCTTTGGGCAACCTGTTCCAGTGCCTCACCACCCTCACAGTAAAGAACTTCTTCCTTATTTCTAACCTGAATTTCCCATGTTTTAGTTTAAAACCCTTGTCCTGTCACTACGTCCCTGATGAAGAGTCCCTCTTCAGCATCCTTGTAGGCAAAACTAATGGTATGATGTAGGAGTAGCTTAATTGAATTAAATGGCAGCACTTATGGGCACAAGGAAGACAGGAAGGAGCACTGCCTTATTTGTATACACAGTATTACTGCAAACATAATCTGACTAGCTCTTGAACAGCAGTGGGTAACAAGGGTTGCAAGGTATAAAAATGGAGATGATTAATTCTGTCTTGGCCTAAGAAAATTACTTTTCTTGCCAATCTTGTGGCACCTCCTACTGACTAATACAGAAAGAGTGACATAGAGCCTGAGGACGTAAAACGAATATAGTGAGAAATTAAAAGCTTTACAGTCTAGTCTACATTAGGCTACTACAGTGTGAAGGAAAGTGGAAGAAGAAAGGAGGGATTGATTCCACTTCACAATATTCAGTTAGCTTGATGCTGGGAGAAGGCTTGAGAGGGGGTAAGATTTTAATGATGATAATGAACTACATGGGAAATAGGGGTTTGTGTGTGAACTGTAAGTATCCATGACAAATCTACATTATGAGATTAATATGGAGTTAACCTATAACAGGAAACATGTAAGAAAAGACTGCAACCAGTGAGTTAGAACCACAGAAGGAGACACATCTCCTTTACATATCTTCCAGTACAAGGAGAAATTACTGAATTTTACAGACAATGGGCTTAACAAGATGAGACTCTGCCCACCCTTTTGTTTAAACCAGTGTAAATCAAATATATTTCTTTCCAGTGTACAGAGTCAGTAGAACAAGAAGGGGGAAAGACTAAGGCTAACCTTAGTCAAAGATAAGGGCTAACCAGGCTTCCCCAGTGGTGTGACAGTGAAAAAAGGGTAAACATAAGCAGCTGGTGTCTGTCGGACATTGCTATGTTCTGCATCACACAAGAAAGTGACTAAACTCATTTATACACGTTTACCCTCAACTACACTACTATGGTTTATAGATTAAGCTCTGCTTTCACATACAGCCACATGAATCTATAGTAGTAGCTCAAGAAACATCACTGGAGTCGCTTTGCATTTACAAGAGCAAAAATGGGAGAGAAACAGCCAGCTGACTTCTGTGTCAAACCAGTGCACAGGTGCACCTCCCTCAGACGACACTTTTAAAAGCAGCTACAGAACAAAAGCCTCTCTGCTTGCCAGCCGGGCATCCATTATAGTAACCACACCCTTCTAGGTAAACATGTACATAGAGCAAATCACTTCTTTTGTGAACAGGGTTTACTTTATCATTTTGAAAGGCATAGTGTTATTTCTTGACATATTAGTATGCTTAAATGAATCACTTAAGTAAATAAACTTATTTGCCTATGTTTACATTCATTTGTCCTTTCCTCTGGTATTAATCAAAATTGTCTAATATTTTTATCATACTGCGTTTTAAATAAATAAATAAACATGATTGCCTTTGAAATACTTGTTGCTAGCAATAGACTAAAGGCAAGAAATTACATAGTCTCCCATGTGATGAGAGTAGGTGCAAAGGATGTTTTGCTCCAGGTATGCTGATAACATACAATGTCAATATCCCACCATACTGCCAATTTTCTATTGCTTTAAATGTCAGTGCCTTGCTACAGGTTAAAAAGATGGAGCTGCATGTGCAGCAAATGCTTCTTGTTATAAGTACTGTGCTTTAAACAGAAAAAAAGAAATTAAATCATTCTGTGTGATGATAAAAGTTTTTACATAGAAAGGGTCTGGGGAAGCTGACCTGCTGTGAGGTTCTACTGGTGTCCAAGGAACCGCTGCGACTTGCCCCAGGCCTCATATTGCACCTACTATACCACACTATTTCAGAACAAATGAAATAACAGCTTTTGTACAGCATGTGTTCGGTTCCTATACTGTGCTATTTTTGCAGTTGGAAGGCCTCAGGCATTACTCTCCTTCCAAGCCATACACAAACAAAGAGGGTTTACCACAAAAAAGAGCCTCTGCTGAAGAGTATAAGGTTTACCTCTGCTCCCTCACTCAAGATCCTTACTCCATCAAGTTACATACTTCTTTTCTTACACAGCTATAACTTAAAGTTTTCCTCCAGCAGCAGCACAAGTCCCTCTTGTTTTTTCCCTGCGTTTCAAACCATCATGATTATCCATGACTTTGCACCAGGAAAATCTAGATGTTACACCAGAAAGGAAATAGATCTCTTATCCTGTTAGCAAGCCTTTTCACATAAAATTTCAATTGATTCAATCTAAGCTTATCACTGAATTCTTATTGGTATCTGACGTAGGCCAAGCCCAACTATACTTTAAAAATAAATAAACAAAAATAAATAATGCAGTCAACTGGTAAGTCTGAATTGTTGCTGTCTTATTCCAGCTCTATACCTGAACACATTGTGGATTTTCAGTATAGGTGTAATACTGGTATAATCACTGGGTAACAGTGGTCTAGTGGGCTCTAAAACTGTGTGTGCTGAAACCAGATGTACAGGCCTGAAGATCTAGGCTATGCCAGCTACACAGCTGGAGTAGGAGCCAGCAGAGCACTTCCTCATTTCTCTAAGCACATGGATGCATAGCATTGCGGGGGGAACTTGTTTCCAGCCACTGAAAGAGTTTCCTCCCAGCTCACTTACCCTTCCTCTGGCTTTTCAGCCTGGCTACAAGAAAACGTGGGTATGATGGTGTGGAGGTAGCACAATTTACATTTACTGGTAGGGGAATCTGGCGTAATACGTGACTAAGTGACTAGGTATCTGATACTAGCAGCATTAAACACCAGTCTCCGGCCTCTCTCCCCAGAGTTTTTAATCAACCTTCTTATCTTCTTTTATGAGGAACTTAGGTTAGGAAGCCTACATTAAGGAAAATAAACATTTTAATTTTGCTTCAAATATGTGGATAATATTTATTGAAAATATTTCCGGCCAAAATATAAAAAAGTAAAAATCTGATTTACAATGATAAAAATACCACAACTGCATTTGAAACTTTACAGTATCTACAGTCTAAAAGTGAAACTAAAAAAGTGAAAGTTGCATGGTGTTTTTTGCTGCACAAGCTGAAAGAAATGCAGAAAGTAAACAAAAAAATCACATATTAACATGCATTTATCAAAATTCTTCTCTCATTCTAAGATGCCTTTGGTCCAGAGGGAAAGCAATGTGGTGGTTTGAAACACTTGCCATAGAAAAAAAAACATGTGTGTGTGACCAGGTAAGTAGTTAGACACTGATTTCACAGTATTCCTTGCAGATTCTGTGACAAGTTCAGAATTAGGAATAACACAGAGGTAGAGACTGCTGCTGGGATTTTTCCAAAGCCTATAAAGAATTTATATCCCTATCCATTTAGAAAATCCTGGTGTTCAAGCTTACTCTTCTTCTCCCAGCTAGATTTCCTTCACGATTCCTTTTGTAGTTGGTTATGCCTAGTTAACGACCTTTGGCAATGCTCAGCCCAAGTCATGCCAGCTAAACAGCAGATTGCAACAGGAAAACATTAAGGATGAAGACAGTAGGTCTTGGATTTGATGTTTAACTAAGATTGTCAAAATGTTCTCCACGTTCTTTTAACTCCATTTTGAGGTTTGTGTTTGTAGTGGAGGTGCGGGAAATCAAGTAATTCCATGTGTATTTGCCATTTATATAATTACTTTTTATTACATTACTTTTATAATTTGTGTAAGTGAAAGATCACCAGAACATGCAGTTACACTGTTTACAATTACTCTGGCAGTTGATGCAATTACTATAAATAGGCTCAGAGACATCACTAATTAATGAAGTTGGAAGGGTAATGTAAGAAGTCTGCTACTGCACATCTAGGGCATATGATCTCTTAAGCTCAGGCATAGAAGGGTGATTTCTTTAGGGCTTTGGCAAGGATGTATTATAAAGAACCCTCACAGCCCAAATTGCTTCAGGTTACAGATGCTGGGAAAAGAAAATAAAATCATGGAATTGTGGCTCATTTTTAGCTGCATTTTGAACATTACGAATGAATGAACACCGGTGGAGTCCATGCGCACACCTTATGGAATTTAGTGGGGTCTACATATGCAGTGTTGGAGAAGACTGATGTTTAAACCTGGAGCGGAGGTGTCATTTCCCTATTTGGTTTGAACACAGTAAATGTATGTTTTATTTGCAATATTAAGGATTCTTATAAACCAAATGTGGATTTTACTTTTTTTTTTTCAATCTGGGAAGAAAAAATGTATTTATTCAGTCACCGGAGAAGAAATGTAGTCTCACAAAAAACCTTCAGAAGAAAATTAACAGTGCATATTCAGTGCATGTTAACAGTTCTCTTGAGAGCAATAATAGACATTCTTTGCATTTATTCAGAAAATTTACATCCAAATTGGGAAGATGTTGGATTTGTCTCGGTTAACACTGAAACATTGGCAAAAAAAATCAACAAGGGAAAATGCTTCCTGCAGAAGCAGGAAGAGATAATCTTGCAGTTTTGTTTGTACCTCTGTGGAAAAACTATAGGCAACACAACCACACCGTGTCAATGGAAGGCATATTTTCTGTTGCAGGGTAAGTAGTACCAACCCTTAACAACAGATCCAGTGAATACAGCTGCATTGACTACAGGCCCTGGTTCAGGCCTTATGCATACATAGCAATGTTTGCTGGCAGAGCAGCACTCCAAAGTCTTTCTTATATTTAAATAGCTGATTAGATTCTGACAGAGCTATATAAGTATTGTTTCTGTTATAAGCAATTTTACCCCCCCACCCCCAAAAATATACATTCTTGTGGATTACTATCAGCTTCTGATTCTGCAAGAGCAACATCCCCAACACCTGGCTAGCTACAGTGTGGACATTCAGGGGTCTTCCTACATTTTCTCTGGCCTTCTGACTTCTTTCATTCCCCAAATACATCTTTCCCAGGAAAAAAAAAAAAAAAAGCTTCAAAAATCTGATGGATCTGAGTAGCCTTGTTCTGTGCTTATGCCAATACATACTTTTTATATATATATAAAGTTTGTATATATATATTTA
>NW_009938569.1:0-13419 GCF_000696875.1 Nestor notabilis
CCCATGCACCTCACGGCCGGCCGCCGCCTGGTTTCACCCGTGTCCCTCGCCGGGTCACCAGCACCTGCAGTGAGAGCTGCTGACGCCATCCTCTGGTATCAAGCTGCCTCCCTCTCGGGGGTGGTGAACCAGCACCCAAGCTGTCATCATCCTCCGTTGGCACCTCACCCTGCGATTTCCACTTGCATGACTGCTGCCCTGGGCTGCAGATCCTTTTGCTCCCTTCCTGCTGCCCAACTAACCACCTTCTGCCTCACCAACACTACTACCTGCTCCCATCCACGTGCTGCCATGGCAGCTGACCCAGCGGTTGGCTGTTCTGCAATACTGCTCCATACATTCCCAATCCCTGTGCCAGCACACCATCCTGCCATCCCACTGCTGGAGTTGCAATCCATCTTCTCTCAACCGAAGCTCTCCCAGGGGCTCCCAGGTGATGCTCCCACCCAAACCTGTCGTTCTATTTCCATCTTCTTTCCTGTCGAAGGAGGGATATCACTGACTGGGTAGAAAAAAGCTAATTAATCATGCTGTTTGAAAGCCTGTTACCTACCTGCAAAGGGTGTACGTCTATGCAGCATCTCAAATGGTTGCTCTTTCTCTATTATGGTTTCATATTAAAATGAGCCGCTTCTCACAGTGTGCAGCATCATATGTTCCTGTTTCTATGGGAAGAGAATGTGGAAAATCGTCGTATGTGTCTGTGTGGGAAAGCCACCGTCAGTGAACACCGTGCTAGGGACAAAAGAAAGTTAAGGCCTGTGCTTCTACACCTTAATTCTCACAACACTCTCACTGGGTTACAAGTTTGTGTACAACTAGACCATGAAGCCAAAGCAGATTCGCGGGCATAGATGTATGGCATAAATAGTCATACAGGAGAATACTGGACTGAGCATCAAGGGAAAGAAGGAAGTTCTTATTTTGAACTAGTCTTTGGAGAAAAAAAGAGTCTTTGGTCCCTTCCAACCCAAACCATTCTACAATTCTATGATTCTATGAATCTGTGGTGAGGTCACACCACCAGTTCATACTCAACCATCTGGCATTTTCCTCTGGGCTCCTTTTGTTCACAGGAACCTGGTGAGATGCCTTCATCATCTCTTGTGCCTCAGTATTACCCATAACTGAACTTGCGGGGAGATGAGTTAAGAAAGGGGATGGTGCTGGTGTGCACTCTTCTGTCAGGCCATGCTTCACTCCAACTTCTTCAATAGCAGCTTCCAGGACTTAGAAAAGTTGCACATTTTAGATAAAGTAAAACCAAATAATTCATCCAGTGAGCTAAGGAAATATTTGTGGTGTAAAATAATCATGTATCAGTTGATTCAACTTAAGGATGTGAGCCATCATGTTCTTACACTCAGGATTTACATTAAGCCTGGAGTTCTGAATCTTGAGTTACCATCTGGAGGTCGTTTCACATTGGAAGTCAGACAAGCTGAAAGGTACTAATCACTGGCTTTTTCATTGACAAATGACACAGCAACAGCAGCAAGCAACCCTGGCTGGTGGCAACTGACTGTGGGAAAGGCCAGAGTAGGAACATAAACATTTTCTGTAAAATTTTACATTGAATATGAAGTTTTTAAGAGGATAGGGGGGTGTGTGGCACTTACCCCAGATATGTAAATAGAATTTAAAAATCTATTTTAATTATGTGATTTGATGATTCTGTGATTTTCTCCAGATCTAAATCAGGTCCATAAAGTTCACATGATTTTCCTTTTGTCCTAATCAGTTCCTGTGATGGAACAAATCTACATTTTTCAAATACCAGGACAGACACCATTAGGCATCAAAATTCCTTTCAGAAGCTACTCTTTCTGCTCGTAAGTCACAAAAGCCAGACTCCCACAGCTGTTGCGTACCACATTCCCCACACTGTTCCTTTTAAAGTATAAAATCAAGAATAAGTTTGTATACTGCTTTGTTTGCATCCCCCACACACTAGCACCTAATGATACGTAAGGGACAAAACAAAGCAGGAAGGGATTTAATATGCTCCTTCAGCCTCATATCCAAGTTGGGAACGTATCTCCAGGAAGAGAAGCCACTGAGGAACTCAAGCAGCCACAGTCTTTGTTGCACTCTGGAGCCTGGAAGCTCATCTTCCAAAGTAAAAATAAACAGGGATGACTCACCAAGGCATATATTTTATTATTACTACTACATCTACTGTACTGCAGTTTCCTTGTTCAGAGGAGCACAGAAAGCACATAAAGCCAAGGCACATCAAGCTGGTTTTAGAAGTAAAGCCAGTAGCTGTTATGAGGAGGTAAAGTAAAAATAAACAAGAAAAAAAATAAAAAACCAAACCCCAAACAAGCCTCTTGGTCAGCAGGCAGAGAGGGAACTTGCTGCCCAGGCAGTCTTGGTGCATCATTAGGGCAGCAGCTCCCCAGAGAGCATCTACAGCTGCTCAGAGGACCTCAAGCTCCACTGCCTGCGCAGAAGTGTCCATTCAAAGCTGATTCCGAGTGCTGTTGACAGGAAAATAGGTCTGCTTTCCAAATGCTTCACTGAGGCTTGAGTAAAACTGCCCGAACCTTTCCTGGGGAAAATAATCTGCTCCAGGGGCTTTCTTGAGAGTGAAGACTTCTCTCTCACTCTTCCTACACAGTAGAGATTAACACAAGCATTTACAGGGGAAAAAAGACAAACCAAACCAACCAACCAAACAAGAGGGCTAGAAGAAACAGTGCATTGATTCAACTCGGAGTCTGTTAGATAAAATTATGTCCCTCAAGGCATCTTGGTGGGGACACACATGATATTTACCATCTCAACAGGACAACACATTCTAGCACTCGCCATTCCTCTTTTCTACTCCATTAGCAGTTGGCTGCAAGGTGGGGAAAACCACCATTTTTGTTCCTTGCAAGAAAATCCGCCTTATCCACCCAGACAAATATTGACACGAGTTGGGCGCTGGAGCCATAGCTGCAACTGGAAGGAGATCATAGTTTTCAGCCAGCCGAGAGCTGCCTTTTCTTTAGCCTAGTGCTGAAAATGTACTCAGAATCCCCAAATCTTAAAGTCAAAAAAGTTCTATTCCAAATAATTTTGTTTCTTTTTGCTCCTACCCAAAGATCAGTATCATGTTTCCCTGATGG
This sequence comes from Nestor notabilis, assembly GCF_000696875.1. Classification (NCBI taxonomy): domain Eukaryota; kingdom Metazoa; phylum Chordata; class Aves; order Psittaciformes; family Psittacidae; genus Nestor; species Nestor notabilis. The sequence continues at coordinate 3,117 of NW_009938569.1, forward strand.
TCCATTAGAGCATCAGGCAGCACATACAGGATGACAGGAAGACCAGTCTGACGCTGCATTTCAGAGAACTGAGACAAGTTATTTTGGCTTCTTTTACCTAGAAAGCCGGTGCTCTGCAGGCTGTCTGGTGTGCCCTAGGCAGCAGAGCAGTACCCACAGCCTCTTCCAGGAAAAGCCTCACTAATCACCCAACTTGCTTTTCTTTTAGTATGTTTACTGAGCTTCCACCTGATTTCTCTGTCACGCACATGGGGTGACTTTAGTTCTACCTGTTACAAAAGCCCACTCCAATGGCAGTCGTTGATAACTTCACATGCAATGCTCTCATTTGGAAGTTTGGCTTGTCCTGGATTTGCACTGGTGCCAAGCTGAGTGTAAAACACTGTCAAATCAAGATCTTACCTTTTTAGATAAAGATGTTATGCCAGCAGGGTCAGCTGCAAAAAGCTACCAAAAGACAAAAAAACAGTAATCTGATAAAAATTAAGGCTAAAATATATTATTTCCTAAGTTCTAAGATATGCTTTGGGCATTTTTCATAGGAATAATAGGACAGTTTGGGTTGGAAGGGACCTTAAAGCTCATCTAGTTCCAATCCCCTGCCACAGGTAGGGACACCTTACACTAGAGCAGGTCACTCCAAGCCCCTGTGTCCAACCTGGCCTTGAACACTGCCAGGGATGGGGCAGCCACAGCTTCTCTGGGCAACCTGTGCCAGGGCCTCACCACCCTCACAGGAAAAAACTTCTTCCTAATGGCTCATCTAAATCTCCCCTCTATCAGTTTAAAGCCATTCCTCTTTGTTCTGTCCCTACAAGCCCTTGTCAAAAGCCCCTCTTCAGCTTTCTTGTGGGCTCCTTTAGGCACTGGAAGCTGCTCTGAGGTCTCCCTGGAGCCTTCTCTTCTCCAGGCTGAACAAGCCCAGCCCTCTCACCCTGTCTCCATAGCAGAGGTGCTTCAGCCCTCAGAGCATCTTCGTGGACTCCTTTGAACTTGCTACAACAGGTCTATGTCTTTCTTATGCTGAGGTCCCCAGAGCTGGAAACAGTAAGCCTGTTTAAACCCTGATTCTAAACTCAGATTCAAAGCAGGCAGTGAGCTGTTTGCAGGTTGATACTTTCAACAAGGAAAGAGAACACGCAAATGCCAGATTGCTGAGCTAAAACAATGAGCAGATGGCCTTTCTAAAGGGGGAGGGTTATGGAACTACAGCTTTACAGTACTTATTTTAAGTTCTGAAAGTGATACAAGAACCAGGAACACAAATCTTTGTGCAAATCAGTGAATGCAACCTTGAATGAAAACAAGAAATATAACATGGACATTTCACAAGAGAGTCCTGTATTATCTTCTTTATTCTCGTTATCCATTGTCAGGATGCTTGGGTTGCTGGGCATACAGATACCTGAGCTGGGGTTGTGCAGAGCAGGCTCAGGTCTATCAGGTCTTCTTTGGTCAGGCAAAGCATTAGCTCCATGAGATCCAAGCAGACCTGTTCCAGAATCAGCTCAGAAATCTTCACATGCTCCTCAACAGTTGTGTTATTAAATATGGTATGTGTGATTGGATGCACCACATAGCTTCAGTGCATGTACTATTTCTGGACTTTATATTTTCTGGATAATGAAATAGTAGGGAATATGGTGCAGTGGCAATTAAGATCAATATTTAGGAGCTGGTTTTGCTGCAGGAGACGTCATAGCTCTACTACATATGTAGAAGTGGTGTTTAGGGACATGGTTTAGTGATGGACTTGTCAGTGCTGGGTTAACAGTTGGACTTGATCTTAAAGGTCTTTTCCAACCTACATGATTCTATGATTCTGTTTCTACTTTGAATCTTTCACTATTCATATCCTTATCTTCTGTTACTTACGATGGTGAAGAACTGATTGTTCTTACTAGGGTCAATGAAAGACTTCTGACAGCATTCCTCTGTTGGTTGGTGATGAGTGAGGATGACTTCTTACTGATATGAGGTATGTCTGCAGGACACCCATCACAGACACAACTGTATCAGAAAATTGTACTTCTTGCTTCAGGAAGCTAATGTTCCTGTCTCAGGAACTGCAGTCTGCAGGTGGTGGGGAGATGAAGTCCTTTGCCTTTCCCATGGGACTAGCCACAGACATGGCTGTAAACCACTTTGAGAGAGGCTCATCAGGACTCTGAAATACTGCTGTGAGCACAGGCTATATGCCATCTGTATCACGGCAGGGCAAAAGACAAGCTCCTGAAGCCTGGACCTTCCTCACCACGTTTGGTTTGCTCAGCAAATCCCATACTCTTGTGTTGGCATGTGTGACCAGCTCTGGTACTGCCTTCGGAGCATCCTCCTCTAGTGCCCAGACTCAGCCCAGTGAGACTTTTGTAGGTCACAGTCACCTGACAGTATCCCTTAAGGCTTCTTTGCCACTTCTTTCCGATAGATTCCCCTCCTTTGCTATGAGATGAGAGGCTGGGGAAGCTCTGGTCCTCAGTCCATCATCACTCTTGAAACTTGCACTACTGGCAGAGACGTGAGGAAAAAGGAACACAAAGCCAACAACAGAAGGTTTTCATTCTCCATCAGTTGTTCTACCTCAGCAGAAACAGAGAGGCACTTTCTATCTCCTTATGTAGGGTATCTTCCTGCTATGATCAGCCTTAGAAGGCAGTTAGAGGCTGTTCTTGGCTTCATTCCTCATCCTTTCCTGGAGATAGAGGCAAAAATAAGGGGATGGTTCCCTTTGAAGGAAAGACTTTGTTTAGTGCTGATAAGGGAGAGTTTGTTAACTCAGCTTTGAACTTGTAAGCTATCTTATGATCTGGTCTCCTCCCTTTACCTTGCATACATCTTAGCATATCTCCATTGTTCACAAAAATCTCTACACCTTTCCCTGCCTCTTGCGTGCACCAGGAGCTTCTGAAGACATTGTGCCATCGACAAGTGGTGTTAAGTACAAATAGGCCCATCCTTTTGGTACTTAACTCCTCTGAAGCAACAATCTGAAGTTCCATCAAAGGTGTCAATGAGGGTCCAGCCCTCCTACCCCCCATCAACTATGCACAGTTATTCGAAAAAGAAGTTTCAGGTCCTGGCAATCTGCTGCCTTGAACAGCTGTGTACCAGGACTCCCCAACCTGAGAGTACATCATCAAATCCTACAAGTCCTCCCACTCCAAACCCCTCTGTGACCTCTTTCCAGAAACTCTTCCTAGCATGCCTGTTTCAGGTGAAAATAATTTTATCCCAAGAAGTTACAGGATTATTGTCCCTTTATTTCAGGAGAAAAAAGTCTTGCTACAGGCCATTTCCTGCTGCAGCAGTGAACAGCAGTTGGAGATTAATTCTGGCTGCAGGGAGACTGACCTTCTCTGTTTAGAAATTCAAGGGCAGAGTGACACAACCTGGGGCACAGGAGGAGACATATGAGAAGAAATGCAAAAAGAAGAAACAAAGAAAATACATGGAAGGTAACATTGCTGGGGACAGAGCTGGAGATACCTTCTTGGAAGGTGGCACTTTGTGCCGATGGAGGTACCTCTGTCAGGTCTGCGGCATGTGGATAAACCACACTGTAGCAGGGACACCCCCAATGACACTGCAGCTCCCACACCAGAGCAGGGAAGGTACAAGAAGCAAGGAGCAGAAGAAGAAAAGAGTAAGAAGCAAGGAGCTGTAGACAAAAACCATTAAGCAGTGACCCCAACCTCCTGCATTGCCCATTGCCTTACCAAAGAGAGTGAGTGCAGTGTGTGGTGAAAAGATGGGGAGTTCAGATGAGCAGGGAGAAAAGCTGTTGGACTGAACTTTAGCCTGCCACAGGGGGAGAAAAAGAATCTCCCTATGTGTTTGTTGAATTGCTTGTCTTCTAGCTTTCCTCAATACCTAAACCAGTAATAAAAAGTTTGTTAGTTGACAAAAAGTTAAACAAAGCAAAATGCCTTTAGTTGATACTGTTTTGCCCATGACAACCTATTGACCTGCTCCCTCTTTAGGGATTTATCTTCCTTTCAGTCTGTGGCTGACAAAACATCCTGTGATTTTGTCTGTTCTCAGTGTCGAGGATTTTCACAAAAGTCATGGAATGAACTGTGACCTAACTAAGAAAAGGGTATTGATTATCCCCATCAGGCAAGACAATAGATCAATGAAACACTCATCCAAGACTGTCCACCAGATGCTTCGGGATGCACTCTCTATCTCCTGAATGCTGTGGCATTCTGGGTTAATGTATAGAAATGTTCCATTTTCTTCCCTCAAATAAGTCTTTCTAGCTGCTATACTGCATTCATCCTAGGGCAGGATTTTGCTACTGCAGTTGTTCCATGTTTGTTTGAAATCATGACTCAATGTGACGTGCACCTAGGATGGAGTGCAAAGGCTCATGAAGGAGGGAAGGAGTGACTGCCTGTTGCAAATAAACCTGAACTGATCTCAACACAGGGCACTGGAGGGCAGTCTTTGTTTTAGATCAACTGGTTGTATCAGCTGAGTGGATCAAGTGGTTGTGTAAATGTTTGTCCCCAAGTTAATCAAAAGGGTTTGAATGCTTACCTCAGTTAGCCAGAGAGGCAACAGCAGAGTGTACCCATGGCTCAGCCCCACAGAGAATATAAAATCTGGATGACAAGCAACAAGAGCTCTGAAGAGAGCAACAGGCCCCTTTGCAGGGATTAGGGATGGTAAGGGCTATGATGGTGTTTAATGGAGACTGGTAGTGGGAATCACCTTCATGTTGTGACTCAGCGGTATACTGCAATTTCTGTTTTCTGCTAGCTGTCATTTGAGGAGCTTGCATTGTGATTTCAGTTCATTGCTGTACCACTCTGCTTAATCAAAATTACATGTGACGTCAGATATCTTCAAATAAGAACATTTGGTATTAAACATTAAACCCTCCATGTGTGGAATATCTATAAGATCCTGTTCAGAGAGTGTAGGGCTCTGACAGGCTATAGGTGAAAAAGGTGGCTTGGGAGTCCTGAGTCACTGAACTGCCTGTAACCATGTGATTCCTCATGAGAGACTTTCCCTTATCTCCACAAGTTTGGTTGCACTCAAAGAGCTGTGGTCAATGGCTTGATGTCCAAGTGGAGATCAGTAATGAATGGTGTTCCTCAGGGACTGGTGTTGGGGCAGGCACTGTTCAACATCTCTGTTGGTGACATGGACAGTGGGATTGAGTGTACCCTCATGAAGTTTGCCAATGCCACCAAGCTGTGTGCCTGAATCTCATGGAGTTCAACACAACAAAGTTTAATGTCCTGCATTTGGGTCAGAGCAATCCCAAGCGCTACATGAGGTTTAAGGTCCCTTACAACCCAAACTATTCTATGAGTCTGTGCTTCTGTGCTTCTATGGTAAGTTAAGTTTCACTCTGTTTTGTATAATAGCCTAAATATAATTTAATAACCACATGCTTCTTCACACAATTATAGCCGTCTTTGCTGAGTGCAAGTGCAGAACAAGCTACGCAATGGAATGACTTTCAGTGTGCTTCCATGATCTGAAATGACCATGAAATGTGCTTTAACATTTGGGTGTGAGTTCATTTCTGAGAGTGTAAAAGCTCAGAGCTGGTGATCTCACCTGTCATACAAGATGCACCAGCATCCTTGAAACCAGGGAGTGATAAGAGTGGGTCTGGCATTTCACTCATGCACACAAGATTGTAATATGTGATAACAAACAATAAGATCGCTTTGTTCTGTTTCCACAAAAAGGATGTAAACTTCATTTCCCTTTCCTTGGGAAGTGATGCACTAAGCACCAGGTGCAACTTTCTGCAGTTTGGAGTCTGGAACATGTTAGTGGATGGGTCATTTCGTGCAGCTGGATTACAGGACCTGTCTTCTGGAGCTGGAGTTTTCCTGTCTGCCTTTGCAGAAAGAGGAAGGGCAGCCTCCAGAGTCAGGCTCCATAGGCTCCTGGGGGTGTTGTTTCTCTTTGTGGGGGAAGTTGATGTACTGCTTTTCTCTTCTGTTTCAAACTTAGCTAAAGGATAAAGCATGGAGCAATGTGACTAATCATTTTAGTCTTTGGTGGTCTGAAATCATCACTGCACTGGGAACTCTGCTGACTGGCTGCTCATCTCATCACTCTTCATCTTCCAACCGCTTATAGCAGGGTGTTGCATGTTTTTTTGAGCAGAAAACATTCCAGTGGACATCTAACCATGATGAACATCCATGCCAGTGGACATGTAACCAAAGTGGCTGGAATTGCCTCCTGGTGAACGTCCATGCCAGTGGACTCCATTCATTTTATTCCACTTAGTGTTTTAAAGTACTGCTAGGACTGAAATACTCAGAGATCTTCACTAGCTTCTTGTAATACATTTGGTGGCTGTATCTTATCTCCTGTGGAGTCAGACTGAGAGAACCGGGCTTATTCAGCCTGGAGAAGAGAAGGCTCCAGGGAGACCTTCCAGTCTCTAGGCACTGGAAGCTGCTTCCAGGGAGCAGCTTCCAGCACCTAAAGAGACCAGCAAGAAGAGGGGGAAGTTCTTCCCTGTGAGGGTGGTGAGGCCCTGGCACAGGTTGCCCAGAGAAGCTGTGGCTGCCCCATCCCTGGCAGTGTTCAAGGCCAGGTTGGACAGGGCTTGGAGCAACCTGGTCTAATGGAAGGTGTCCCTGTCGTGGGGGTTGGAACTGGATGAGCTTTTAAGGTCTCTTCCAAACCATGCTAGGATTGTAGGATTCTATGATCTGCCCTCCTCAGCCTCAGAAGGAACATCTATTTTTTCCATGCTTACAAATTTGGTATTCCTTCACAGGGTTCCCTGCATTACATGCAGAATTCCTTGGCAGTGTTTGAGCCTAGTCTCATTTCCTCAGTGAAGCTGTCATGCAAGCCTTTGACTACTCAATGTCTTCATCTTTCAATGTTTTTTGACTTTCAATATTTTGACAATACTTTCTGTCTTTATTGAAAGATGGCTATCACCACTGATGAGCTGACAAGGATGATCAAAATCTGTAGACTGAATCTTATTCTGTTGCTATTTTTGGGATAATATTCTGATAAAATTCAACCTAAGTTTTCATCCAAGCCTTAGTCTGAATCTCACCTTGCCAGAATGTTGACTATTCCCCTAAACTGCCCACACCTAGGTCTTGTGTTTCCACATATGTTATGCAGGTGTCTCTGCTCTGTAGCGTGGCCACCTCAAATTCTGTTCATATGTTAATTTGTCCTAATACCATTCATGATGTCTCCAGGTTTGGAATAATGGTCCTCTGAAGACGTTGATGCTCTCTTCCAGCTATGTGGTGGTTTTTGTGTGCTTCTGCTCACATTCATAGTGTGAATTCAAATGGAGACAAGCACTCAGAGACCTCACAGGAGAAAGTAAGTTTAACTCCTACTTCTTTCCTTCCTTTAATATCTCTTCTGATACAGAGGGAAACCAAGAGGGAAAGCACTTCCAGAGTACACACAAGAATGGCATGAGAAGCCAGTCGCTGCTGTGTGCCTGCATCAACATTGCTCAGTGATCAGCTTTTGATTGTGAGGATACCCACAATGTGAATAAGTGTATAGGCAACACATTTTAAGGCGGAACAGCTACAAATAATCAGTATATCCTTCTTCTGGCATAGAACTTGGGACCAAAGGGACAAAGGACAAGTATATTTTTCCAGACAGAGTCTAAATCTGGGGATATTCATTGTGGAGGAGGTCTCAAACCACCCTAGTCTCAGTGAAGAAGTCACTTGGAACACCTGAAACCCGCTGCTGCATTTCAGGATGTGCTGTGGAGCTCAGTTGGTCACCCAGAGGTCTAGGTCACCCACCATCTAGTTGCAAACCAACAAATGTTAGCAAGGCAGCAATGCACAGGAACAGTATATGCCAACTAACATCAGTGCCATGGGTCCCCTGCTAACAGCCATTCAAGACTGAGTTAATAGGCTGAAGAACAGAAGTCACTAGAGAAAAATGGAGGGAAACAGAGTAGAAGAGACACTGGGGAGAAAAAGAATTAAATTCTTGGGTCTTTGCACAGCTGCAGTAGTACAGGGAAAGTCCACAGGGTGTCATCGGAGCATCAAGGAAGAGCAAAAAACCCCAAACAACCGAAAACCAAAACCCGATAAAACAATCAAGCCCAAAATTCGTTTCTGGAATAAAGGCGCAGGTTTTGTCTTGGGAAGTCCATGCAACATATTTATAGTGACTATAGGCACTCCCGTGCTGAAATACTTTAAATTCTACTCAGGGATAAAAATATTTAGCTCTTTTGCAACTTCTTATAACAAGTAAATCTAAAAGTACTTTACAAAGATGATAATAAGCTTTAGCACTGTTTTAGCAATAGGAAAAATGGGATTCAGTGTAGCTTGCTCACCATGTCTCAGGAACAGGGTCAGGAGGAGAGATGAGCTTTCTGGAGACCCAAAAGTCCTGGCAGTCCTTGCGTCCCCTACGTATGTGCTCCTGGGGCCAGCATGGGAGAACAGCAGAACCTTTACAACCACCAGCCAGAATGACAGGGTAGGACTGAAGGAGAAGCCAGGCCCAACAACCACAAACATTACTGGTTTTCTTGAATGAGACTGAGAGATAAACCATTCGGCTATAAACCAGTTGTTTTGAGCTGCCAGCGTATCTTAACCACACCTCCAAGTGTTTTGGAGGGTTTGGAGACAAGTCAGTGTCTGGGTGCCTCATTCTTCACACACATGAGGAGAGCAGGAAGGAGAACCAGGATCTGTATAAGTTTCCCTGGAGACATCCTTCTATCCTTGGCACGGGAGGCTAAGGTGTGGCCATGTCACCCCTCGGCCCTTCCCAGCACAAATGTTTTGATGACCCTGGCTCTAGCACCCAACTACTCTCCAGACACAGAGTCCTAAATTCACATCACTGACTGCATGGAAGAGTGAATCTGGTCTGGAGACCAGCGCTACCAGAAGCTGCTCTGCAGTGGCCACTAGCCATGGAGTAACCCAATGCATCTCTTGCCCAGTGCCCCACTCCAAACCCATGTCTTACACCACAGCCAGCAGCAGTGGCTCTGCCATGACCCCTGCCCAGGAGGTCTGGGCTCACTCAAACCATCTTCTAAGAGTCTGAAAGCAGAGCTGGATGCTTTTCAGGGAGTAATTACCTGTAGTTGTTGCAGGCTGTGGACCTTGCCTTGGTGGCCATCTGCCTTCATCCCATCCCACTCACCCTCTGTTAAGAGTCACACAAGCTTCTTGCTGGTTCTTCTGAAGCACTTTCAACCCATGTCTTCAAAAGGAGTTTCCGTTTCAAAGAGAATCTGAACACTGGGGATTATGTCAGGAGTTATTTAAGTTATAAGTAGGTACTCTACATCTGTGGGTCTCTGATCTTCACCACAACAATCAGGACACTCTTGTCTACTGCATATGTTACATCTTTGCTAGTTTAGCTCTACCTCTCTTGATCTTTCAGCTCGTATCATGCTTAGGGCTTTTGGTCCCCTCACTTGTACTTTTCTATGTTGTACCTGGACACTGCAGTCATGGAGGGGCAACAAGCCTCCACAAGCATTTTCCTTCAAAGGTGGGGTGTAGATGTTTGGCGCCTTTCAAATTGTCACTTATGTTCATCATTGAAAAATGTAAATATTGGCATATAGACCCATACCAAATCTTAGGCATAAATTTTAGATTTATGTCAGGAAAAGCCATATGAATTGCAGTAAGGAAGGAACCAAAATTGTTATAGTGAATTTACCATCAATCTTCTAGATTTCAGTAAAAAATTATCTTTTTTGAAGTCAGTAGATGGGACACAACTCTTCAAATTGTATTTCTATAACCTTGTTCAATAAGCTGGTAAAAACTGCAGGGTTCTGTGTAATCCTGTAGGACTACAAGGGACAGTTGTTCCAGGTAAGCAGAGAGGTCTTGGATCTAAGAAAAGATTCTCCTTGCTGCTAAACCCACTGAATGTTGGCATCAAAGAAATTGCAGCAGATAATTCATTGAAACACAAAACAACCCCTAAGACCAAGCAAACAAATAATAAAACAAACCCCAGCTAAGCTGGAAAACTCAGGCACGCCTGGGTGTTTTCTGCATTGCAAATGTGATGAACTTGAATCATCAGTATTCATGGTATGCAGCAGCTGAGGGCATCCAAGCACTGCACAACCCTCATGCCCTTTTGCCATTGCCTGTGTGTGGGACAGGACAGAGGCAAAGATGGAGGAAATGTTCATGTTCTTAAGCCAAACCAGCAGCTGCTCTCCAGGCTGATGCTGTGCCACTGGCATAGGGAAAATCAAACACCCACAAGATGGTAACATCACCAACCAGTCACTGCAGAACTTGCAAGGAAAGAG
>NW_009938569.1:13450-17266 GCF_000696875.1 Nestor notabilis
GGGAGCATTTTTACCTGCTTCAAGTCACCTTCTTGTCCCCTCAGACATGCCATGTGTCTTGCCAAAGCTGACATTTCAGAATGCTTTTGTCAGTTACATGCGGTGTGGAAAAATCCTTTGCCCTTCTCTGCACCTTTCAGGCACAATTTCTGAGCTCCTTCAGAATAAGTAGAGCTCCTGACAGCATGGTGATGCTTCTGATTTGTCATTCTCCTCCTTTTATTCTCTCTCTGAGTTACCTAGGGACCTTGCTCTTCTGATCTGCATGCAGGCCGCCCTGGGTGGCAGTGGAGAGATAAACTGAATGTGACAAAACCCAACTTTCTCCCTTCCTTACCATAGAATCATCACAGAATCATAGCATAATGGAACTAGATTTTCTTGAAGGTCCCTTCCAACCCAAACCATTCCATGGTTCTATGAAATAAGTGAGCATGTGGAATGAAATTGCCTCAAAATCAGCTCACCAACTTCACATGGACCTCTCTGTGCTCTTGGGGCTAATAAATTTACTTTCAGAAAGAAAGAAAGCAAGCACTCATACCCAGCAAAACCAGCTTTTGCTCCTTAGACCTTGTCTTATCAAAGCTTCTTGCAAATTACAGTTTCAGTACAAACACTTCATCTTACACAGAACAGGAGAAATCATAGAATTAGGTTTGAGTTAGAAGGGACCTTAAAGATCTTCTAGTTCCAACCCTCCTGCCATGGACAGGGACACCTTCCACTAGAAATATACAGAGAAATCCAGGAAGGTGGGCACTGCTGCCCCGATTTGTGCCAGAGAAGGAGCTCTAATCCCAAATCCTTGTCTCTCAACACACACAGCACATGAGATCCCCCCGAAGCAGGCTACATGACATGGAGCTGTGCTTCAATTAATGCATCAGCTGCAGTGCTGTAGTGCTGGCGCGTTCCCGACAGCTGGAGCTGTGGATGAAGGAGGCTGCAGACACCCTTTGCAATGATGCTCATTCCTTTATTGGTGTCATTGCCAGTTTTTGAAGGGTGCTGGCACTTTCCAGTCGTTCCCAGCACTGGGTCAAAGCTACGTTACAGCATATTGAAGAGGTGTCCATCCAAAGCCAGAGAGGGAGGAGTGAGATTAATGACCTCGCTCCATACGGTATGTATAATATATATATATTTATAATATGTCATGTATATTCCTATGTATAGAGTGACAAGGATGGGCCACCATACGGTAAACTTTTGATTTCTAAATAGGTCACCAGAGCAACAGGCACGAAAATTTGGTCCTAATCAAGGCCCTCACCTTGTCAATCAATCCGAAACGGACCCAAACCCACCCTCCTCACAAAAAAAAACACCCCCATCCAAACCTGAAACCCAAAATAACTGAACAATTAAACAGCAAAAATAAAAAAGCCCCCGCCCAGCCCTGTCCCCCCTCTGGGATCTGCCCCCTGTACACTCACATTGACAGTAAATAGATCCCTTGGCTACACGCACGCACCCACACACACCTACACACACTCATATGTAAATACACACGCACCAACATACAAAGACCAAAGATCATTACAAATATACATCTGAGGTTGCTGCAGCGACGCAGAGGCTGCGGAGCCACCCGAGGCAGAGGGAAAACGCCACCGCGAGCTCGCCTGGTCTCGGCTCAAATCGCCAGTGTCTGCTCACAACCTTCCTCAGGGTTTGTGCTAAGGAGGGTGGGAGGTCATCAGCAGCGCTGGAGAGAGATGGAGCCAGCGCACAGGAGATTGCTGGCCCCGTGCACTTGGTGCGTATGTTACAAGCCACACTTGGATGTTGAAAATGGCTCATCCCAGCCCCTGCACCAGGCGCTCGTACTCTTGTCCTGTGCTCGGCCAGAAGGGCTTCCACACAGTCCCACCGTGACACAGTGCTATTGGACCCAGACCTGTCCACTGCTGTGACACAGATGAGGACCAATACATGCCGTGGGAGACCTGTGCGGAGCACATCCACTCTTCGACATGATGCTCCATGGCCTGGAGCAATGATGAGAACACCATCAGCTCTTGGGCTTTGTTTCCCATGCCCTGTGTAGAGAATGGAGGTAAAAGACTGTTGCCAGCCCATCACCTTGGGGCTCCTTGAGCTGCTGATCCAGCTGAAGGTGAACTTGGGGTGATTACAAAACAAAAAAGGGAGGAAAATATATTCCTGCAGGCCATGCTGCAGGCAGGTTCTCCCTTTTCTGTGGTCTGTGCTTCCTGACCCTGACTCCCAGACACAAACCTGACAAATAAATAAGGAACCAGGGGTCTCTCATCCATTGTTTCATGAGGCCAGGGCCAGCTTGTTGCAGGGGCTGAACACAGAGAAGCCGTGGCTGCTGGTGGTACCCATGGGCACAAGGACCTTATCCATGCTGAGGGAGGAACCCACCTCTCACTCCTAAATGCCCTTCCTCCTGCACCTTCCTCCACAGGCTGAGCACAGCCAGACCTGGCTGCTGCCTGAAGGGAGAAAGGTCAGTCCTGGGAGTGACCTACACCCTCCATAAGCCCACAAGCCAGCTGCTGGGGTGAGACAGAGATTCAGGGAGGCAGAAGGTGTTACGGGGCACAAGTGGGGAAGGGAAGATGGTGGCAGAGGGCAACAATCATGAACATGAGGCAGGACAATGTTACAGGGAACAGTGAGAAGATAGCCTGTGGCAGCATGGGGGATGTGTCAGGACATGCATGGGAAGGTCTGTGGATGCCCCAGCCTGAACACGTGGAACACGTTGATGGGACACTCATGTTGGGTATGACCTGCCCCACTCTGTGCTTGTGCCTTGTTCCCTCTCCCGCCCTCACCCTACGTCCTGTGTGTTGGAGTCATCAAGGTGAGCAGTGACCAGTCCTCCAGCGGAGGAAACCCTCTCCATTGCCAGAAGACAGTCGCTACTAGCCACCTTCTCAGCTCTGTCTTCATAGAATCATAGAATAGTTTGGGTTAAAAGGGACCTTAAAGTCCATCTAGTTCCAATTCCCTGCCATGGGCAGGGACACCTTGCACTAGACCAGGTTGCTCAAAGCCCCATCCCAGGGCCTGGCTTCAGCACATACCCTTGTGAAGACCCACATCCTCCCAGGTGAATCAGGGGCTCACTCCCTCATTCATTCTGATCTCGTCAACAAACATATCTCCCCCACCTCTGTGCAGCTGGAAGCCATCCCAGGAATATCACAGCTACTGGCCTGGCACTGCCAGGAATGGTCTTCAGCAAGGACCTGCTTTCCCTCAATTGAATTGCTGAAAGCTGAATGACTCAGTGACACCGAACCATGTCCTGGCACCCACGTGTGCTACTGCCAGGGATGGGTTTCAGATCACTAGAGCAGCCTTATGGCTTGCTCTCTTCTTATCCGTTACCCGTTTCACATCCATCCCTCCACTACCCAATCAACACCAGGAAATTTCTCCCAACAATGAGGTAACCTCCACATGATATTACCCAGCCCGAGGAGAGTGATGCTGACATCACTCCTCTGGGTATCACCGCCTTGTCCTGCATTTCTTCACTGCCTCTAGTTGCCAGGATGGTGGATGCTTTCACCACTGGTTTCATGTAGGCAGTATAGCTCCGCAGATGATGTGTGTCTTGAGGAGGGGTGGGTGGAAGTGGACGGAGATTTCCATCTCCTGTTCTTGCTGCTAGGAGTTAAATACCACTTGGTCAGAGATGGGAGTAAGCCAGGTGTCAGGCAACTGAATAGGAAAGGGCCAGCCATCTCCAGAGTGTGGCAAAGGTGAGCAAAGTCCTGGTACCACCATGACTGACTTGGATAGGTTAATCTGCAAGCCCTCCCTGTGGATGGG
>NW_009938569.1:17295-17860 GCF_000696875.1 Nestor notabilis
GAAGTCAATTAGATGTCATTGCTGCCACTGGTGTTGATGCAGGCTGGAGAGTCCTTCTGGAAGTCTCCAAATCATTGTAGAAATCACCAAATTCCCTGGGATCCAGCAAAGCAAATGCAGCACCAGAGTCCAGGGCTGCCTCACCTTCTGCCAAAACCACCAGAGAGGGGCCTCTGCCTCCTCTTGCCAGCTCTGCGGAGCACGATGGTAACCAGGACACCAGCAGTGCCCACCCTGGTGGTGTCCCCAGCCCTGTCCTCCATCGGGGAGGGCTGAGACCTAAGCATACCCGCGGAACATCCACATGGTGCCCACTGCCAGCCTTGGATGTCCTCCAGTGCGACCGTACCTCCTAACTCTGTGCATCAACCACTCCATAAATAAATACATTAAATAAATAAAGTGACAGATCCAGATTGGGGAGGGGGGCAGAAGGCAGGAGGGGGCAGCTCCCCGCGCCCTGGGGGGCTGTTCGTGAGCATCTCACACTAACACACGCGCACACAAAGTAGCTGAAGACAAAGACGAACTGGGACCGGTGGAGATGCTGCCGGCTGGGGGCCCC
>NW_009938569.1:18067-18586 GCF_000696875.1 Nestor notabilis
TCCGGCGGCCGGGCCCCCCCCCCTGGGCGGCCGGCAGGGCACAGTCCTCTCTGCGAGGCAGTGCAGGGGACAAGGGGTCCAGGACGTCACTCCTGAGCTGGCGTTGTGGCAGCGCACGGGGAGCTGGAGGTGAGGGAGACGTGAGTGGTTGAGGATGGCAGTGACCGCGGCGTCTGGCACCTGGATTGGGAGACAGAGAAAACCTGGTTTCCTTCTCCTTCCCCTGCCGCCCGCTCTGCCCAAAATCCTTTTTCTCAATCATTTGCTATATAGGCAGAACCAAAGGATGCCCCTAATATGCTGGGCAGGACAATACCTTGTGTCTCGCCATCTGACATACATGTATACCATAGATTCACAGGAATGGTTTGGGTTGGAAGGGACCTTAAAGCTCATCTAGTTCCAATCCCCTGCCATGGGCAGGGACACCTTTCCACTAGACCAGGTTGCTCCAAGCCCTGTCTAACCTGGCCTTGAACACTCCCAGGGACGTGGCAGCCACAGCTTCACCTGTGCCAG
>NW_009938569.1:18624-25557 GCF_000696875.1 Nestor notabilis
TCTTCCTAACGGCTCATCTAAACCTCCCCTCTGTCAGTTTAAAGCCATTCCCCCTTGTCCTGTCCCTACAGGCCCTTGTCTAAAGCCCCTCTACAGCTTTCTTATTGGCCCCTTTAGGCACTGGAATCTGCTTTAAGATCTCCCTGGAGCCTTCTCTTCTGCAGGCTAAAGAAGCCCAGCTCTCAGCCTGTCTCAGTAGGAGAGGTGCTCCGGCCCTCAGATCATCCTTATGGCCTCCTCTGGACCAGTCCCAACAGGTCTATGACTTTCCTGTACTGAAATGGATATCACCTGTTTTTAACACACATCCAACAACTGTTACCAAAGCAGTGTCAGCCATATTTTAAAACCTAATCACACCCCAACAGCTCATGGCCAGGCTCAACTCCAAAAGGAACAGGGTTGCAGCTCTGCTACAACTCCTCTGCCTGCCCCAAGCCCATACACTGCCCACATGGAGCATCCCAGCCACACTGCAGCACCCATGTGTCCCCCCTGTTCCCCACTGGCACTCACCAGGAGCGGGACTTCCTCACCCGGGAGGCCACCGGCCGCTCCAGGAGGCTGTCCAGGTGCATCAGCCTCTCCAGGTGCAGAGCGCGGGGGTCCTGCTCTGCTGGGTCCCTGCTCCGCTCAAACTCAAAGATGGCTGGAGGGGAGAGGTCCAGCTCCAAGAACATGATGTTCTCAGCCTGCAGCAGGACAGGGCAAAGGAAAACCAACATGAGGAGTCACTGTGTGGCTCAACACAACACCAGCTCTGTCAAGTCGACGGCACTGAGAGAAGGTGATCAGCATGCCGGGGAGTGGGACCTTCTGGCTGCCACAGCCACAGGGAAAGCTCCACACTAGGGTTCAGGTTCATGGCTCTGCTCCAGCTCGTCTGGTCTTCTTTGGGGCTGAGCCAGAGGCTGAATGGCCCTGTCTTTTCAAACAGCAGGAGCTGTCAGATCCACCAAGCCAGCAGCTCATGGACCAGCTGAAAGCATGGCCACCTATCCTGCCAAGTGGGTGGATAAAGCTGGGAGCTTGAAGTGATGTACCCCAAATCATCATGGGCTTGTTTACTCCGCCTTCTCTCCCACTCTTCATCCATCTGTCTGTCCATCTGTCCATCCATCCTTCCATCCATCCATCCATCCATCCATCCATCCATCCCATTTATCCAATGACTTCTTGTCCCCCTGGCATGCAGCAGTGCCCCCCTCACTTACCCGGTACCGAGGATGAGATCCCATGGCCATGGCCACGCGGGCGAATTGGCTGATGGGTCTCTTGTACCCCACTGCAGAGGTAGGCCGCTTCTTCATCTGGTTGCTGTTTCTAAAAAATAAATTAGGAGAGGAACATGTAGTAGAGAACTTAAATTCCTACTAAAACCCCATCCAAATGGTGATGAACGGAGCTCAGCTACAGTGACTGAAGGGTGACCCTTCTTGGTGGGGTTTGACTTGGAGAGTATTTCCACCCATAGGCACCTGCAAGCATCCCTGGGTCCCTGCTGTCGCCTTTGCCCCGGGACATCCCTGCCCTGCAGGCAGAGGCCTTGTGCCTAAAAGGGCCAGTGCATGGGCTGGGGACAGGGACAGGGACATACCCTCCGGTGGGCACAAGTGGCTGGAACTTCCACTGATCCTCGTCACCATCAAAGTACAAGCGGTTCATGATCTTGTTCTTCTCTTCTGGTGGTATGAAGTTCTCGATGATCAAGTACCTGAGTGACCAGCCAAGAGACAGAGCAGGATCAAAGATGGGGAAGGAGCAGGAAAGGAAGGAGTTAATGTGGCAAGTGACCAAAAACAGATCAGAAAGGGAGAGGAAAGGGATGTCAGGGAGACAGTGAGACAGCACAGGGAAATAGGAAAACATACAGAAAATGGAAACAGGATAGAAATTGAGAGGGTGAGGCAATAGGACAGAGAGGCAGGAGAGGGAGGGCAGAGGAAGACAGTCATCAGAGAGGAGTGAAGACATGGGCAGCTCAGCAAGACTTCCTCCAGCAGGAACCCCCGTCCGCTCCCTGCTGTCTGACCAGATGATAAAGGAAAGCTCAGTGATGCGAAATGAACTCGGGGGAATAACTTTTTCCATACTTTGGGGGCCAAATCAAGCAACTACAGAAAACGGGTTTGCACTGCTGAGTTGCTCCATTGAGTTGCCAGCTTTTAAAAAGTTTGAATCATGTGTGAAGAGAAAGGCAGCAAAATTTGAGGTGAAATTTTGTTTCTAGTAAAAGTAGAAATATTTTGTCTTGAAGATGCTCAAGATACATGGCTGGGTGGGGTTTTGTGAAGACACTGAATGCAGTTACTGCTGAAGTGAAAACACCCACTGAGGATGGTGGGCCAGCAGATGCATCTGCTGCTGGAAGTTCCTGGGGAACATGGCTTTGCCACCATTGTGCTCCTGTAGGCCAGGAGCCCACCCAAAGGCTCCCGGAGCTGCTCTTCCTCTGAGGAAAGTGCTGAGGCTGCAGCAGTCTCCAGGTACCCTCAGGGGACACTTACCTCCAGCTACCACTGCCAGGTCCCGTAACTCACCCACAGCCTGCACTGAGGCTGTACTGGCTTTTCTGTTTCTGTATTTTCTGGTTTCTCACCTTTCTCAGCAAGTTTTTAATACTCATGTGTGACTCACCCAGCTCAAGAGATGTAAATATGTTTTACACCTTCTGCCACTGCTGATGGGGTAGGAAGTGCTCACATGTCCCTGTCAGCAGGCTTTATCGCTCCCTCCAGCTGCGCACCCCAGCTCTGCTCTGTGCACCCCAACTCTGCTCTACATAATCCAGTTCTGCTCTGTGCACCCCAGCTCTGCTCTACATAACCCACCTTTGCTCCATGCACCCCAGCTCTGCTCCACATAACTCAGCTTTGCTCTGCATACCCCAGCTCTGCTCTGAGCACCGAGCTCTGCTCTACACATCCCAGCTCTGCTGTGTACCCCCAGCTCTGCCCTCTGCACCCCAATTCTGCCCTGCATGGCTGCAGGGGACACATGGCCACCTACTTCAGCTTCAGCTCCCGTGTCTGCTCATTCTGTGCCTCCTCCAGGTCCTGCCGCACACGGATGTACTCATCATGCTGGTCCTGGATCTCCGCCTTCACGGCCTGCAGCTTGGCATACAGCTGGGGAGAGGAGCAGATCATCAGACCCATGGCTTGGGGGCTGCAGCGAGCCCCAGGGCTCTGGTGGCTGGAGGGGTGGTCATCCCCACAGCCACACTCACCTTCTTCAGCGCGGACCCCCGGGGCTCTGGGGTCTGGAGGGGTGGTCAGCCCCACAGCCACACTCACCTTCTTCAGCTTCTTGGTTTTGATCTCCACCTCCTGCTGCAGGGAGGTATAAGTCTCCCGCAGCTCCATGGTCTCCTCGTCCCGCAGCAACATCTCCTGCTGCATCTCCCGCTCCCGGCGTTTCTGCAGCATAGAGGGAAACACTCAGAGTCAGGAGGGGGGACTGGCCTCCCCGGGACACCCCTGTCACCCACAGGCCCCAGCACTGTTACCTGCTCAGCTATCTCCTGCCGCTTCAGCTCCAGCATCTTCTGCTGCTCGTTGGTGTGGTCCACAATGGTCCTGCCGCCTATGAGCAGCTTGCTCTCCATCGCCTGGGGGGCAGAGCAGGGTGGGGGTCTCAGAGCACGGCTCTACCACCCCACACCCCCAAGGGGTTTGCACCAGGCCACTCTCGCTGGGTGGTCACCCGAATTGCTGGTCCCTGTCCTGGGCGCTCTGTTCTCACCCCTGCTTTCAGGGAGGTGGGGGCTTTTGGTGCGGCACATGATTCCTTTGATAGGGAGGGGGCTGCACATGGACACCATGAACCCAGTGCCTAATGCGGGGTGCAGCAGCGGGGGCTGTGAGTGACGTGCCCCCTCCATGGGGACGTGGCACGGGGCCACTGGCTCTGAGCCCAGGCTGTTTTGGGTCCCGCTTCCTTCCGCACAGCTGCGAGCCAGTGGGACGCCGCGGATGTGCGGCAGCTGCCGGGAGGGGGGCGGCTGCCGGCAGTGGGGCCCCAGCCCTGGCCGCCCACCTCCAGCTGAGCTGTGCTGAGCTGAGCCAAGCCATGCCAAACCATGCCAAGCCATGCTGAGCCGTGCCGAGCTGTGCCAAGCCGTGTCAAGCCAGGGAGGGGGCTCTGCCCTGAGCCCCTTGGGACTTGCCAGAGAAAATGCTGCAGAGAAACCACTCACAGCAGCACTTCCCATGGCTCAGCCAAATCTGTACCCACCCTGACCCCTGCATCCCATCCCACCCTGTCACCCCTATGCCAGCTTTCCCAAGGGAAAAGGGGCTCACACACATCAGTGTACGTGCACGCAGCCATGTACACACATGCCTGTGCACAGTAAAACCCCCTGCACACATGCACATGTACACGAACATGTGCACGCACATCGCTGCAAGCATGCCCAAGCATGCAGACACTTGTGCTCACACACATGCACACTCCCCTTTACTCCATGGATGCACACACGAGTACACTCATGCATGCATGCATGTGTGTCTGTATACACACACATGCACACATCCAGCATGCTCGTGCACAGACATCCCTGGCTGGAAACCGTGAGGCCAGGAGCAAAACACAGCAGCCTCGCACCACACATGGGGCCCACGTGTGTCCTCCTGCGACGTGTGTGCACACGTGTGCGATGGGGGTGCCCTAACATGCAGCATGTGCATCCACACACACATAGCCTGTGTGCACACATGCATGCCCCCCATGGCTGCACCTCAGGGACGTGAGCAGGGACAGATTCAATCACCACACACAGCTTTAAAAGCTAAGGTCGCAGACACAAGCAGCAGCACCGACAGCTCCTTCCCCACACCTGGACCCCTGGAACCCTGCCACTGACACAGCCAAGGCCCTGCGAGGGGGGAGTGCCACCACACCACACCATGGGAAATGCCAGCACTGGGGGGTCACACACGGTGTTCACTGGTGCCACAGGACATGCCCTTGGGCAGGGCTCTTCCTGGGGGTGCTGTGTCCCCCAGCTACCACCCCAGGCACAGAGATGGAGAGTCAGGCAAACTGGTGAGCTCAATCACACAGACAGCCATCTGGGACAATACTCTTCCCTGTATTTTCCCCTATTTTTCACCATTTTTTCCCTTCCCCATTCCCCATGCGAGGCGGCTGTGGGGGTGCACAGTGTGGGGGTTTAGGGACATACAAGCAGCACCTGTGGGACAACCCCCATGTCCATACCTCCAGCTCCCACCTTCCACCACCCTCTCAGCCATTCAGTGCTATCGGGCACACCCCCACATGGCTGCCCACTCAGCTGCTGGGGATTCCTCCTTCCTCCCAGCCCCGCCACCTTCAGTTGGGTGCCACTGACCGGATGTTTTGCTGGGAAGCCATGGGGGAGATGAGACCCCCAAGGCTGTCTGCCCCCATCCAGCCCTGTGCCATCCCCAAAGCAGCTGCGCTGGGAGCACTGGGGTGCTAAGGGGCCCCTCATTCCTTCTCCTCCTTTGTTTTGGTTCTAACTGCATCCTGTGATGGTGAGTGTCCTCCAAACCCTGCTGGAGTGCACGGAGGGGATCAGGCAGGCGCAGGGTCAATGCTTGGCCAGGGCAGCACACTGCCACACCTCTCCATGGGGTTAATCACTGGCTGCCACCTTCACATGGGATTAGGGGGTTTCTTAGCACTGTCATTTTCCCCCTGCCAAAGCATTTATTCCTTTTAATGAAGATGACTCCCAATCTTCTTTAGCGCCTGGGACAGATTGAATGCTAAGCCTCTCACAGGAGCTCATTTCCGGCACCCAAATGACTATCCTGGCACTTTCCCGCCTGCTGACCCCTGTCTTGGCACCCAGCAGAGCCGTTGGGCAAGAGGCCCAGAGCAGCGGCAGGCACGGCCCATCTGCCTGAGTGCCATGGTGCACATCTGGGCACTGAAGTGCACATCTGGCCCCCACCTCTCCAGGCTGCCTGCATGTCCCAGCTAGATTGTAGGGTTGGGCCCTGGCTGTGCCAGATAGCAGAGGCAGAGCCCACGAGTGTGACGGCTAGACAGGGTCCAGCTCGCATCACCCACACGTGTGGGGCACCCCATGTCCCTGCAGCTACTATATCCGCCATTGCCACAGTGACTATGGAGCCATTAAACATGTGAGTGGGACTCAAGGGTCTTGTCATGCTGGTGCCTCCTGCCTGGCCCCAGGCAATAGCATCTTAACAGGCTCTGCCCGCCATTGCTGGCACTGTAAGGATTTTTGCCCCCTGGGGCGATACCTCACCACTGTGACTGTACCGTACCCCTAGCGGGGGAGGGTCCCAGCATGCAGAGCAGCTCTGAAGGCCACAAAAAAGGATGCAGCATCATCTCACCTCCGGTCCTGCCCTGTTACTCAGCAGTTACAGGACATGTGGTGGCCCTGAGCCAGCTCCACTGCACTGTGCTGGACAAGGAGACCGTGCTGGACAGCTGCCAGTGACAACCTGCACTCCATCGCGGCGAGAGTGCAGGGACCGGCTGCGGGGAGCCCCCCTCCACGCCAAGCATCCCGCTCCACGGGGACATCCAGCATGGGACATCTGGCATGCCAGCAGTCAACCTATGTCCTCCCCCATGGCTCTGCCCCAGCTGCATGACACAGTGTGAGCCTGCAGGTGTCTGTGCAGGCATCCAAGCACAGCCACGCATCCCTGGGCATGATTATGCATCCCTGAACACAGCCGCACATCCCTCGGCCTGGCTGCGCATCCCTGAGGCTGCAACAAAGAAGGTTTTGGCCAGGAAGAAGGGCATGAAAGCATCCCCCTGCTCAGCCTCTTAATTCCCCAGCAGAGACCGACACCCCAGGCATGTCTCTGGCTGGAGGGCTCCGTGCTGGTCCCCAGCCTGGCCACCGCATCCGGGCCACCGTGGTAATGGAGGGGCTGTGTCGGAGCATGACACGGTGGG
>NW_009938569.1:25639-26018 GCF_000696875.1 Nestor notabilis
CAGCACCCCCAAGCTGGGGTGGGAGCCATGGCGATGGACATGGGGGGCAGGCAGGGGGCAGGTGGTACCATGGCCCTAGCCCCAGCCCTGGTTGTGTTCCTGGGGCCACCAGGGACAAATGTGCAGAATCACTCCCCCGCCCCTCTGCAAGCTGCTTTGTTGTGCTGAGGGGGACAAGAGCTGAACACAGCAAACTCATGCCACCAGTGATCCACTGCCCCACAGCCCTTCCTGCCCTACAGCACCCAGAGCTCCCACACAATGTCCCCATGCAGCTCCATGTCTGAGGGCAACTCCAGCCCAACACTACACGGTAGCATGGGGCTGCCTTTGGGCACCCTGCTTGGGCACCCTGCTTGGGAGCCCACCTTGCTTGGGA
>NW_009938569.1:26148-27175 GCF_000696875.1 Nestor notabilis
TGGAGGCAAAAGTAGGTCTTCCCTCAGCATTGTTCACAGTAGCACGTGGCAACACGTACCTTGTACTTGGTGGCCAGTAGCTCCGTGGCCTCCTGTTCCTTACGCAGATCCTCAATCATCTTCTCCTTCTCCTGAAGCAGCTTTTGCTTCTCCTCGCTCACCAGGCTGTGGTCATCCTGGATAGCGGCTTTCTCCTCTTCCAGCCTCTCTTTCTGCTCTTTCAAGTAGCTCTCCATGTTCTTCTCCAGGCCATCCTCGTTGTCATCCTCCCCTTCGTTCTCCGCAGCACTTTCTCCATCCATCGCCTTCTTCTTCCGACTGCTCCTTCTCCTCTTCTTCCCCAACATGCCACGTTTCTCCAGCTGGGCTTTCAGCCGGACAATCTCCTCCTGAAACTCCCTCAGTAAGGTGTCCTTGGGGTCCTCGTTCACCCGGGGCTTGTTTTTGATGTTCTTGGCCCTGTTGGCAAACCTGAGGGTGGAGAGGCTCTCGTCATAGCTGTGAGAGGCTGGGCCCAAGGTGGCCACCATGATTGTCTTGGCGTTGCCTCCAAGGGAGTCCTGCAGCAGGCGGGTCAGTTTGGAGTCCCGGTAGGGGATATGCGTGCTCCTGCCATCCACAAGGGCAGAGATGACGTTGCCCAGGGCAGAGAGGGAGAGGTTGATCTTGGATGCTTCTTTGGGGCGCTCTCCGTGGGCCCCCATTTTGCTCTGGCGCTCGCTGCCAGCCAGGTCCACCAGGTTGAGCTTGCCCACACGGATGTGCTCCTCACCATCTGGCCCCGTCTCGCTGCACTCGATGGTGATGAGGAAGATAGCGTGGGAGCGGGAGCTGTGCTCGTTCATGTTGGTGCTACCCACTGACCGTGTCTGGCTCCCCAGGTTCATCACATGCTCAATCTCCTTCACATTCTTCGTGACGAAGGAGGAGAGGTCCTTGATGTACACCCCTGTCTCAGGGTTCTCCTTCAGCTCCAGCTTCTTGCTCTGGTCCTTGGCAAGGAGGTCCCTGATCTCCTCCTGGTAGA
>NW_009938570.1:0-29704 GCF_000696875.1 Nestor notabilis
GGACCGGGGCTGTGGGGTTCAGGATTGAGCACGCACTTGGTGGGGTTGTTTTGGTTTTTTTCCTCTGATAACTTTATTTCAGTGCCCTCAGTGCGTTCATGCTCTTAAACGTGAGGACGGCTCAGCAGCCCCCAGGCCTGACCGGACTTACGTGCATTCTTAAAATGACTGTGTCAAATGCTCCGTGCGTGTGTATGTGAAATACGACCAGCGAGGGGCTGGAAATCCGTGTAACTTCATTTTAGTGTATCTCTTAAGATAGATTTTAGATTTTTGGGTGTCTTCGCTTCCAAATTCCTGGTACTTTAGGCCTGGATATAAATTTGAAATGCTTTTTTCATAAGCAGGAGTACTTATAAACTAATAAATCATTTGAAGTGACAGTTTTGTAAGGCTGTTGTTTTCATGTGCGTGTTAAAAATTGACCTACTAAGAGGCACAAGGGAAATCAGGTATAGTTCTAGCTGGGGTATGAAGTGACATGTGAAGGTGGAGCGGTGCTGTTGGTGGCAGTGTTGACTAAAACAGGCCTGTCTTCCTTGCTCCCAGCTCTCACCTCTTTGCTGCCCCCCTCAGCCGTACCAGCACAGCGGTTCGCGGTACCGTGTCCCGTCACTGAACTCGCCCCGAAACGATCCAGGTTAAAATTAACTACCTTTCTTCTTTTTTTTTTTTTTTTTTTAAATGTGGTTATATTTAACCTGGATCATTTCTCCGGGTGACAGGTGTGCCGGAAGGCAAGAGGATTGTTTAAGCAAATACTCTAGTGAAAGAAGCGCTTGAGAAATACACCTCAGTTGTGGTAGTCCTGGCAGAGTTCAGTCTGAGCAGTTGTGGTTGTTTCACACGGTTCAGTCTTACAGGAATAAAATTCATTATTCTATGAATATCTGTGAGTTTGGGGCCTGTTATTTGAAGTTAGACTGCATTTGGTTGTTACAGTAGAGGAATGCTACTTGGCAGAACAAGTAAGTGCATTGTTTTTAATAAACTATTGATTTTCATATATATTCTTTTCACATGCTTTCTCAAACAGTTTACAGGCACTGCTTTCAGATTACCAAACGTTACATAGTTGGGTTAGGGGCATTTTAGTTGAATGTGGGTGCTGGTGTGTTTAAGTTCTGAGAATTTTGTTGGTAAGGCAAGAGTTACCTCTTCTTAAGAAACGGTCCAAACAGGAAAAAAATAACTCCTAGGCTGATATTTAATAGTTTAAGGTGCCATTCAGCCATGTCTTGTTTTCTGTGTCTTCCACTTCATGTTCTTAGGTAGAAGAGTTTAATACAAGTAAAATAAAGATGTGAGGAAAGCAGAGGGTGTTTTCTTTAATAATCTCTAAGGGCTCTATAAACCCTCTGTTGTAGTTAATTTTACTTTTTCTGTACTTAACAGTATTAAAACTAGAGTGGTAATTACGTTAAATTTAATTTGTAGTGTTGGTTAATTATTTTGTTAGGATAGGATTTCACTGAAGTAATGAATCTTCATGGACGGATTGGTCTTGCCAAGGAAATTGCCGCTTTCAAGAACTTTGAGTTTTTGCTATTTTCTTGACTCTATTTGAAATTTGTGCAAAAAGCTGAAGATAAAAATCATTAGTAAATATATTGACCCCCACCCTCCCCATATGTGCTTTATATGAAATGTTTTTAACTTGAATAGTTTTGATTCCCCCCCCTCAAAAAAAAAAAATAATAATAGACTTGTGTTGAAAATAATTGTGAATCAAAAATGCAATTTTCTTCTCTAGGCAATTTCCTTATTTGGAAAAAGCTGCTTTTTTAGCTGCTGCTTTTTTAGCTATTGCACCCCTCCAGGAGCTATGTATAACTTGCTGTCTAAAGCCTCACAGCTTCAGCCTAATTTTATAGGTTGAAGAATATGGATAGTTCTCCTTTTAGAATGGAAAATACGTACCCTAATACAGTTTTCAATATAAAACACAGCATAATTAGGAAGAGGTGGAATTACAGCTAGGGTGCCTTCCTTTCCATCACACTGCGATGAGTTGGGCTTTCTTGAGGAAAAGACTTTGGTATATGTTCAAACTGTATTAGGGTACTGATTGATAGCTGCATAACAAAGACAGTAGTAGTTGTTCCTGCCATTCTTATCTTCTATTTATTTACTTTATAAGTATTTTTAACTTTCCCATGTTAATTGAGCTGGTTTGCCCTGTAGGAAGCTGTGCCGCCCCTTCACTGGGACCAGTTACAAGAACAGGAGAGAATCACCAGGCTGCTGGAGGAGCAGTAGCTGGTTTAAGGGAGCTTTCTCTCTGAAGGGAATAAAAATACCTGTGAAACTATGGATAGACAGTCCCCAAACCATTCAAATGAATCTCTCGTCTTCTACTAATACTGAATTGTTCTTAGACTTGGTTATTAGTGGTATTGGTATTATTATTGTGAATTTAGTGGTCTTTCAGGATAATAATAAATATACGAAGTACACCTTCAGTCACGTAGCAGAGTCTCAAGTGAGATTCTGGTGTCTCAATGTATCTGTGCCACAAGCAAATTTGGGTATATCCATTGGGAAGGTATCTCATTCACTGTTGTGAGTGGTTCCCGTGGGGAAAATAGCTTAGTATTACAGTTGGCTATTTTGTTAACTCAGTTATTGGGGGGTGTCTGTAATAATTCAAAACTGTTTGTTGGAGATTCCCTTCTTCACTTGTTGCAGGAATTAAAGATGTGAAATACAAAATCACGGAAGAGGAAGGAGACTCATGGTTAATGCAGCTATGTGCTGCCCTGAAGGATTACATTCTCAACCCTTACTGCTGCCACAGAATTCCTTTGTAATGCAAAAGCCACTTTAATTTTGGCATACCTCATGCCTGAGTGTTTAATTTTATAGTCTTAATATTCTCTTACCATACTTTTTGTGTATAATATAAATTCTTAATTATAGCCGCTTTCAGAATATATAATCGTCTATGTAAAAAGTTTCGGTGCTCTGCAGTTGTCATATATTCAGTGTTATGTGGAAGCAACAAGGCTTCTCATTCTTTCATCACGTTAGAATTGCACACTTTGGACTCTTTCCAGCTGTTACATTTTGTCATTAAAATCACTGAATTAGTTTTCTAATTCTGCACTGATGTTCTGAGGAGTATTGCTGAGTATATTATAAAATCATCATTAGTAGTATTAATATTTTATTAAATATAGTTCCTTAAAAATTAGATACACCCATGCAATTCAAGACTGATAAAGACTTATATGAAGCTTAGTAGATACTATGGGCATTCCTCATCTTCGTGATAAAAATGTAGCCAAACTAGGCATAAATGCGGCTACTTAAATGTTTTGTCCTTAAAACTATGTGTTTAATAATCTCAGAGAACGTGAGAAAGCTTCAGTTTTGAAGCTAGCATCGTTTTACCCACAATGACAGCCTGGTACCACAAGGTGAGTGGTGCTAGTCTATTATGCTTATATAAGCCAGAAGAAAACAGTTCCTGGAGTAAGGCACGGCCATTTAAAGTGGATTTTAAAAGGCTTTGCTCTTCTATAGAGGTCATTTTAGAGTTCCTTTAGAAAGGATATTTGCGGGTAGCTCGGAGAAGTTTTTTATATATATATGTTATTTTGGTATACGGCCAGGTTCATAAAATAATACAGACAAGTGAAAACTGTGGTTTAGATGGATTTTGGGTGTCTAGCGTCTAATGAAATTGTAATCATGTGTAGGCTAAATTTTACAGGTCTCTAGGTTTTCACTGTAAAGTTTTCCAAACACTTTGAAGTTTTGTTTTCATTCAGGTCTTCCATAATCTTGTCACAACTGAGCATCTTGGCATCTAGATGTGTGTACTATTCTTAAATTAGGCAATCTGTAA
Organism: Nestor notabilis; assembly: GCF_000696875.1. NCBI lineage: Eukaryota > Metazoa > Chordata > Aves > Psittaciformes > Psittacidae > Nestor > Nestor notabilis. The sequence goes on from NW_009938570.1 coordinate 3,851, forward strand.
ATTAGGCATTCACTTGTCCAAAGGCATGTCCAAACCGCACCTCAGGCACACCTATGGGATTGGAATCAGACCAAAACCCTGTGGTGACTCTCCCTTTTGTTCAGAAGAAACAAAAGGGGTGAGGAGGAAGAGGTTTTGTTGATATATCCTTAAAAAAACCCAAACAACAAACCAACAAAACCCAAACCCCTAAAAATCCACTTTTCCTTGTGTATAAGATGATTAAGTTCTAATTGGGCCAAAGAGAGATACTAGGCCAGGTATTTTCTTGGAAAAAAAGGAGGTGAGTGCAGGTGTTCCAAAACCTATTTGTATTTTCTTCCATTTAAAACTTTAAATGCCATTAGGAACTGGAAACCAGGACTTGTCTCTGTCATTTGGATGCCCTTCTCCCTAGAGAGGCGTGTGCATTGCTGGTTCTGATCTGTCCAGAAGAGCTTTACCTTTTAATTTTTCTTCTGTGTTCTGAAGATTGCCACTGAAATGCGAAGTTCTGAGTTGATACATCTTCCCAGTGAAATGCGGAGCCTGCTTAGAGACTGTGGTTTCAACCCCTTCTGGCAGAGTATAGAGAGTGGCTTTCAGACTTGTCTGTGCCAAGTTACTGTGCTGTAACCCTGTGCTGCTGGACAAAATGAGAGCACATCTTTTTCCTCCTGGCATGTTAAAAGAGTATATTACTCCTGGGTCAGTGGGAAAAGCTTAGTTACACATGTCAAGGACAGGGACTAACCTCACCTGTGTTACGGGCCTTCAGAAACAGGTTTGCATCTGTACTATTTCAAGTCTTGCTGAGTGATGCAGCTCTCACTGGCTTTGGTTCTTCAGAACTGTTGTATGAAATCCCTTCTTGTGCCCTGCTGATAATCTCTCAGTGAAGACTATACTTCAGGGTTATACTATATTGCTTATTACAATTACTTTAGGGTTATACTGTATTGCTTATTACAGACAGAGCAGAATTTAATTAGTAACTCGTCATGTGTTAGTGTTGCTCCTGTGGGACATACAGAAGAGAAGGAGAACCTGGGAATGGGCTGATCATGCAGGATGATTCCTGAATTTTAAGTGCTTTATAAGAGGGGTATAGTATTGCTATCATCATCTACAGGAGTTTTTAGCTTGCAGCTCCAGAAGATTGTGTATCTCAATGCTGGCAGAAGGATGATCTCGGATACCATAAGCATCTCTATCTGCTGAACTAGTAGATATCCAGAAAGTTCCAGTACTTGCTTTTAAATAGTATTGGGGCAAGTATTTGTGAACATAGAGGAGGTGGGCCGGCCTGTAACAAGTAGTTCTTTTAGGAGGGAGGGAAGTTAATGTGTGAATTTTCCAGTGTGTACATTAGAAGTCTTGAGGAAATCTACGTTTCTAAATATTAAATTATGATCTTAGAGGATGAGAGTATGAGATACTAAGCTCCCTGATAAAAAAGTGTACTTAATATAAATTGTATTAATAGCTAGTTTTGTATTTCCAATTCTGAGAATGCTGTTGTAAATAAGACATAACTCACCATTTTTGTATTTGGGAAAAGTTGTTAATGACATGAATATTAGTTTCTGGCATTTGGTGTGTTTGGCTGTTTCAATGAGCATTTAATGTTGTGTCAGCGTTCGGCTTTTGCCTGTTGAGTTGTGGTTTTTACTGACATGCACCCTGACAGAATGATACTCCACCAGTTTGGTGGCTGCTGGCGAGGAGGTGGTTGTGAATTCAGAGAGTGTGTGGTGTGGTAAGGTAAAAGGTTCATAATTTTTCAGGTGAATCTTGTTAGAGAAATGCCAAAGTTTTAGGTTTTCATCACTCATCCCAATGCTTCAAGATATGCTAGGGGAAAAGTTGTCTTGTTATATGGAGTACCTTTCACAGTCCTTAGACACCCAAAGATGTATTTGAAGCATAAGTGTAAAAGGTCAGGAGAAATGGGAAAATGTTTTGCCAAAGTCTCCTTATTTCCCTTGGCTCGGTAAACAACTGAAAAATTTTCTCCATTAAAAGCTGTAGGGTGTTGCCTTTTTTTAAGCATGATTTCCAAAGAAAATGTGATTTATGCTTTTTTTCCTTGTTTGCTCTCATTCCTTCCTTACATATTTGCCAGTAGCTTTTGAAATCACTGACCGATTACAACCACGTTTGTAGTTGGGATAGAAATCTCAGACTGTAGTGTTCCTACAGGTCTGGGGAAAATAGGCAAACCGGGTAGAGAGAAATGTGTCACTACCCTCTCTTAAGAGAGAGAGTGCAATACAGTTGGCACTGGCCTGTTTCTTTTTTCAGCATGGCTGGGTCTGTGCTGGTAGCAGAGCACAAGATGTATGTGCCAGTGGGGCTTGAGGAGGCAGGCATAACATTGGGCTGTCTTGGAAGGGGATGAGGACTGAGAATGTCCTGGTGTGTCAGAGGGACGATGGGAGGGGAAGCTGCCTTCTTGTGGTGGGGGGAGCAGAGCTGAGCTATCAGAACTTAGCAGTGTGTTGATGAAAGATATTTTGACTGTTAACCAGGGAATTACTGTCCTGAGCAGAATTACATGATACTGTGTTTCACTGACCGCAGGGTCTCCTGACCCTTAGTTTGGTTTGGTATGTAAAATAAATCCTTCTGAAATTAAAAGAACAGCTTTAGCCTGTGATTAAATTCTTATCTTCCCATTGTTTCAGGGGAAAAAAATGCTTTTAGTGTATTTCTTTTAAAAGACTAGAACTTAGGCCTCACTTTCGGTACTAAAAAGGAAAAGAAAGTGTAATGAGCTTAAGAAATAGGACTTTTCCATTTAAAGACCATAGTGAATAAGTGCTTTTACTAGTGGAGAGATGAAACTGAAAGGGTGCCATCTAAAGATTTCTGTTTATACTGGTCAGATACTGTATGAAATACATCCATTAATAGCCAAAGAATAAGGTTTTCATTCTCAGCATAAGAACAAAAGATAATACCTGCCAAATGGGATTTTCTGTAAGCCCACTCCTCTGTCCTGTAACATGGAGTTAATAGTTGAAAAGCAGAAGAAGCTGGATTTCTGTCTAAATGACATCTCTCTGGTTCATTCCCGTCTTGCATGTATTTGCATTACTGATTAATCATGATAAACAGTGGACTGAAGTTTACCTCACTATGTTCAACTTGCAAGATTTTATCAAGTCTCAGTCGAGAATTTTAGTGTGTCCTCCTGATAGGTTTGGAGAAGCTTCTCACAGACTGAGGAACGGTGAAAGTGAAGAAAACTTTAGAGAAGCTTCTCACAGACTGAGGAACGGTGAAAGTGAAGAAAACTTTATTATCTTGCTACTTTTGCTTCTTGAGAATTCCCAGCTCAATAATGTAAAATATGCTTTTCAAGCTTTCAGTAACCAATATATAATCTTCACAAATTTTATAGTATTCATAAATTTTAATTCATTAATTTCAAGTATTAAAACAATTCTGTTTTAAAATGTAATGGACTGCAAAATAGTTAGGGGGCCTTGATTTGTGCTTATTTAAAAGTAGTTTTCATAGTAACAACAAATATTCTAAAGGAAACCAGATTTTCCTCTGACTGTGAGTAGAAAAGCAAGTAGCAGCATGAATCACAGCTTCCAAGAACTGTCAGAATAGGAATGCAGAGTCTTACACATATACTCACTTTCCTCACTGTCAGTTTTCATGTAGTAAAGTGATTTAATAAAATTTTTCTTGCCATCCACAGCAGCAATATTCATTATATGTAATCAAGCTACTACTAGCAGTTGAGTGGTTGTGGATGAAACTAGAGTTTGGAACTAGTGTGATAGTTCTAATGATAACTTTCTAACATCTCAGCAATTTTGCTTAAAATGTTTGCCAAAAATGGAGTTTTTTGTTGTTCAAATACTGTGCTGCTTTTTTGGTTTTTCAAATGCTCTTTATTTTTTTTTCCCCCAGCTCAGAAGCATTAGTTAAACATGCTGTGCTGCGCTAAAGCTTTGAATGATGTTTCATAGCTAATAAGATACAGTTTCAGCCTTGAAGAGCTTGTGATCTGAGTTTCACTGATGTAGAAAATGAGGAGAACGACCTCAGAAAGAGGGACAAGGTTTCAAATGAGTGAGTGAGTCATAGTGAGTGAATTAAACCAGTTGTTCCTAGGAACAGAATAAGGTAGATCAGCAAGGAAGAAGATGAGAATATAGAAGTAAAAGACAGCATAAAGCAATATAGGGATTTGAAGGAAAAGAAGGAAAATGTTTTATTTTGCAGGATCTGGAAAGATTAATAAAATCAGGAGAGAAGTCTGATTCAAGATGAAGGTTAGCTGGAATGTGCTGGGAAATGAGACAGGAAGAAGATACTTAGAAACTTATAAATTATGTTGATGCGTTTGGCTTTTATGACGAAAAAAATGATGAGACAGGGAAAGGATTTGAGAATGTGCTGGTTTGATTGGCTTGGCAGGAAAATCAGGACACTCGTTCTAGTACCAAGAATATTTTTTAACTGCTTAAGAAATTTAGCTGTGAATTTAACTTGCTGTTAAACAACAGGCAGTTGTACCTGAAGATTCAGTCTCAGGCCTTCATGTCGCTCTGTTGCTACCTGCTATTACACCCAGTTTTTGTTTAAGCTGAAGGACTTCTTTGGAGTTCCAGTGCAATTGAGTTGGTGCTATAGAAACCTCTAACAACAAAGGTAATTGAGGCACTACCACTTTTCAGTCAACAGAATCACAAACTTTTTTCATGAAAATAACTGCAACTGCTTTTCAAAATTATTTTAGTTAAACTGGTATTACCTTTACATGGACAATTAAATTTATGGTTGATTTATATTGAGTTAGATTAATCTTCGTATTGCTGGCATAAAAATGAAAAATAATCTCTCATAAACTTGCATAAATTGATTTTTTTAAAATGGCACTTAGGCACTTTTCCTGTCCCGTAGAGTATAGTTTGCCATTTCTTATCTATATACTGGTATTTGATTCAAAACATTGATTTTTGACATTAGAATATTTCATTTTACTGTACAGATAAGTAGATGGTAACACTCTTCCTTTCTTAACCCATTAGGCTTGTTCAGTAGACCTTCTTCAGGCATTGTCATTCTTCTTCCTCAGCTTGACAGCTTCTTCTATCTATGTTGTATCTACTAGGGGACAAGAAATTAACAAAAAGGGATTTTGAGGGTTGTGGGTTTTTTTTTTTTTATTATGCTTTGCCACGTGGGAGTGCTAAACAGAAAGCATCAATAATGATAGCTAGCAGTTAACCCAGCAGGACTGTCAGCAGTGAGATTATATTATGAAACTGGTGCATGCCTATTTAAAACAGGGCACTGTATGTAGGAAGGCAGAATTTGTGATGGGTAGTAGATGGGAGCTATTTCCTTGTGGAATAAGTAGAATGTTTGTGTATAGAAATGTCTAATGTATAGTTAGCTTCTGCTTACTGGAATGAGTTTTTCATTAGTTAGGGGAAGATGTTTGAGTCTTTCTTAAGCTGTTGTATGCCATGTTCTCTTTTGAACTGTGTTCTGAGGTAGATCGCGTGTCCTGTTTGAGTAATGACATACACAGAGTTAAAATTGTATTGATGTATTTTCTTTCCAGAAATTTGCCTAGTGTATTATTGATGTTCTGCAAGGTCATAACATACCCCAAAGCAATTGTGACATAATAATTGTAATATTAATATTTTGTAGGCAGTGTTGCCATTAGGCTGTTGCATTTGTCTCGCAGATTTCCATTTCAGGCAGCGACAGCTACGTAAAAGGTGGCATGCAAATTTGAAGTTCTTCATGTATTTTTACTTCATTATGTTGAATAAAGGAGTTGAATAAAGTGAAATTGTGGACAGTTGAGGGATGGAAGTGAAGTGACTGAAATGGCAGGAATGAAAGCAGAGAGCAGTAATCAAGGGCTCAGCTCTAAAAGTTGTTCTGAATGGATTCATCTTTATAGAACTGTGGGGTTTTGTTGTTGTTTTTCAGAAGACTGTGCCAAAGAAGACCTGCTCAGATGACATCACATTTGGACTATTAATGCTATCCACCCACTCTGCAAGGCATAATGCATTTCTAGGTAATTTAAGTAAGTATGTACATTTTATTGCTACTAGAACAGTGATGCTTCAAACAGAAGCATCTCTTTTTCAACCTCAGGCAAGGTAGACGTTCCACTTCAATCTGAGATTGAAATTAATGTTGTGTGGGGGCAAGAATAAACTTCAAATAAGTTTTTAATAAGCTTTCATCCTGTACACTGGAGCAGGGAGTGAAACAATTGAACTAACTTTAACTGAGCTGCCTTGAAAAATAGAAGGAAAAAAACCCAAAAACCCAACACATCCTATGGTGTCACTGTCCACAGCAGTGAAGTGTGCTAATGAGACCCTGTAGTTTCTGGAGACTGAATTAGTATCTCTCCCAGGGACACATTGCAGTGAATGAGCATATGTACTGCAGTGCTTACGGCTTTTTTGGGTGGATTGTTTGGCTTTTCATCAGATTCTTTTGTAAAGTGGAGGTGGGCCTAATACCTCCACTTTAATATATGTAAAAGTTAATGTAAGAACATATATAGAAAACAAAAGAATGCATATTAATAGGTTCAAGTAGCAGTATCTCTGTTCACATGCCATCTTATTTGTGAAAGGGTTGCATTTCCCTGCTTTCTTGGTGAGTCACTACGCACTATCCAGCTGAAGAGGGACCAGGAGGTGCAGATGTACAGATTTTCGTGTTTGCAAGATTTGTTCATGTCTTATCTTGCAGTAAGGTTACTGATTGCTTTGTACATCTGTGGTCACACACAGAGAAGCACGCAACAGACGGTGTAGTTTGTTTAAGGTTCATCTTATGAGCGACAAAGGGGTTTTGATTTGTTGTATTATGAGGATCGTGGCCATAGCCCTCTGTAGCCTTCATGTAAGCATTTACATGCTTTTTCTAAGTAGGTATTATTGTTAAACTTTTTCAGATGTTCCGTTGTTTTATTCACTGGGTCAAAAAACCCTGAAACCTGATCTATTTAGGTAGATCAGGCATTGTGCCAGTCTTGCTGAAACTGGATTATTTTTTCTTGCTGGCAGAAAGCCTTCCTATATTCCTAATGGCTTGTCATGCATTGGAGATGTCTGGTCATGCATGCAGTTTGGTTGTGAATGGAGTTACAGGTAGCAGTGCTTGTAGCTAATGGTGCTTGACATTTGATATTCTAAGACCCTGGTTTTAATAGCTTATAATTTAGTAAGACTTAAATCACTGAGCAGTAATTCTTTGTGTTATATATGTACTTCAGCTAAAACTTTACCAAAAGTCAGCCTGTATGTCTGAGAATGAGATGAGGGGGATTAATGTACTGTTTTCTTGATCCAAAAGGCAATGAAAATCCTACCACTGGAAACATAAATTACCTATATATGTTAGAGCAAGCACTAAAGGAGAAAACTTAAACAGTTATGCTGGGGTTTTTCTTGGTTTGAGGGTTTGTTTTTTTTTTTTTGTGCTATCCCAAACTCTCATGTTAGATGGCATGATAGATTTCTGAAAACATGTTTGCCACCAGTTCAGTGATTTGTCTAAATCCATTTCATCTGTCCAAATCAGATGAGTTAGATTCCAAATCTTTTTAGTTGTACCCAGGCAGAGCTACTGAGCATGTTCTGGCTGTACTGTGAGAAGCAAACAAACCTGATCTCCTCAACTCCATTGTAATGTCAGGTACAAACACTGAGTAAGGAGACTTTCTTTTGCACTTTGTGCTATTTCTTGACTGCATCCCCTCTAATGTTGATTCTTTCACATGCTGTTTCAGTAGTATGTTTCCATAACTATTGTGCATTTTTGATTCAAGTTTTCTATATTCTTTGATTTTCCTTCTTTATTGCTGATCTTGTGTTCAGAACAGATCATAATAAACCAGGTTGTTTTGAACAGTGCATAGCATACTGTGTTATAAAAGACTTCTTTTTGAGCATACTGAAAACTTATGTATGCTGTGCATCTTTGGTGTTGCTTTTCAAGTAACATTTTTGGATCATGAGGACCTGCTTTGTTTTATTAAGAATTTGTGTTTTCCAGCTCATAGTTCAGCTTATTTACTGCTTGTCTCTCCCTGGGCTGCTTTCCTTCACATTTACATTTTCATATTTCTTTTACTTACATTTCTGCCTCAGGGCTTTTTTTATTTTTTTTTTTTTTTTTAACCTGTGCTGAAAATCCTCAGTTTAAAACTATTTTTAAATTACAGAATACTTTTGTATTTACTTACATAAAAACTTCTTCTTATACCCATTTCCTTAATGTTTTTCATATAAGTGTGAAAAGCAAATAACTAAATAGAGAGAAAATACTTTTGACACTGATTTGTGGAAATAGAGGAGAGATTTGAAAGTTGTACTCTTTCACGCTGACTTGTGTGCATGTATGAGTGCTTGCAGTAGTGTCTCTGCTTCTCTGGAAATGTGCCTTTGTCACTACTTGTACAAAAATGCGTGTACACAGGAGAACAGTGAAGTCAAACCACCCTCTTTATTCTTGATTTATTCTTAAAGCCACCCTTGATTTATTCTTAAACACCAGCTATAGAAGTGAAATGCATGAGTAGCAGCAGCACTACCAGACCTTGTCCAAAAGGAATGGGAAATGTAGTATTGCAAGGCAGTTAGTTATCTGGGTCATAATTATTTGGGCTGCTCTGTTTATCGCACTAAGGAAAAATTGCAACTCATTAAATCAAAAATTGTTTAGTAGGGTATAGAGAGCTAATGATCTGAAAGTGATCTCTTGGTTCCTAACTGAGATTTGACAGGGGGAAAGAGATTGTTTCTAAGCAAGCTAAGGGATTATCCTAAGTTTTACGTTTGGATCAGAGGAGTTCACTTAAATTAATGAAATACCATAATGGAGTTGCTGACTGAAGCAAAGGAATGCCCTGGGCTAGGCAGAGAGGAGGAGGAAGTGGGAGAAATCACCACTCTGTTTGTCTAAAGATTCAAATTATGAGACAGGTGAAGACAGACTTACAAGACAGGTTGGAGACTTACAGTTCTACTTTCTTTTGCTGAAACTAGAATTTATACTGTGGAGGATGATCTTTACATTTCCATCCCTCCCTTTTGCTTACAGGACTTCACTTAAATTCCTTTTCAAATATTTTGGGGAATTTTTGTGTTGAAGTGACCCAGGAGTGTCTGGTGTTCATGAATTAAAGGAAGATGGAATCTGTGTTCAGTATAGGAGTAAATGGAAAATGATTTATTGCTTATTAGATTTATATGGATTGAAAATGTAATATTGAATTCATCTTAAAATTGTGATTATTTTTAAAAAATTAGTGGAATAAATTGTGTTTAATGTTGATGAAAATTGCTAACTGTTTTTTGTTATTAAAACCAAAATTACTTACAGATTGTGGAGTTTGCTTTGAAGTCAGGTCCACACAGAAGGAAGCTTCTGAAATGAAAAGGATTTTCATTATACTTAAAGTTTTCAATTTATGTACATGTGAAAGTTCTTTTTAGTGTTCTGTGGTTTGGTTTTTTGTTTTTCTTATAAGACAATTTTTCTTTAGGAATTGCTTTAAAGAGATCTGATTTTCTTGTTATCTAAATTTTAGCAAATGCAGAGTGAAGCCCATTCTTTCATTTGCAAAACTCTGGAAAATTGCTTGGATGTTGTATATTGAATGTCAATGAAACTAGGTGAGTGTCTGGATATTTTTATTATTCTGAGCAACTAATGAGTTAATCATGTGTGACAAAATCCTGTTTATAACTTGCAACGCTAAGAGGAACTCTGGCATTTAAAGTAAAATCTTGAAGATTATTATATAAACAAATGACATTGTTCAGGGGAAAAGAAAAAAAAAGAAGGCAAAGATTAACCAATATATTCCTGGCTTTTCTCCTAAGGTAAAAATCTGTGGATATGCCAAATACATTTTTGTCTAGTGTTTTTGTAATGAAGTTCTTCTATAGCATAAGTTGCTTGATTTATTTCCCTTAACATTTCTGTGTGCCTGTGGCTGTTCTCTGAGTTGATGTTTAGAGCCAAGTTAATTTCAGTCTTACAGTAGGGTAATATTCCTGTGTCATCAGTCCAGTTTTTTTCTCAGTTCACATAGTTGCTTAGAGCTGGATTTGGAGATCAGTTTGAATGATTGAAGCAAACACATGTTCGTCTTCAGCCCTTTTAAATTCTGTTTGAGTTAGCAGAAGTTGAATCACAGTGGTAGTGCTTACATGCCTGTCTCAGTCTGTGCCATCTCAATTTCCAAATAAAAGAAAGACCTGACAGCTCTGTTTTGAAAGTTCAGAGATGCCAGAATCTTTAGTTTTCTCTTGCTGTATTCAATAGCACAGGTAATAGGAGGAAATAAATAAATAAAGGAGAGACAAATCTGAAAGAAGTAAGGGGAAACAAGAAGTAAAACATTTAAAGGGAAAAAAAGGACATAAAAATGGAGCAAAAAAAGAAAGAAAAGAGAAATGAAGCCAGTGTATTCTGTTTTGTAAGATGACACCTGCTTTGCTTAGTTTGGTTTGGAAAGGTGGGCTATAATACTGGTGTATGCATTACCGTTTTGATTTGGATCATTAATACTGTTTTGGAGAAAACTTTTCAATTACCTTCCCTTACCACATACTTGATTAGGGGGTTCGAAGTGCTTTCCTTTCCCAGAGAAGTAGTTTGTAAGTTCTGCTACAGGTGCAAAGTGATGTTCTGTCTCTACTGGTAACATACAGGTCTGAATCAATTATTAAATCCCTGGAAAATTTTGAATGGCATATGTGGTGGTGATGTTTGCTTCTGAAGACCAGATGAACTCAAATCCAAAATAAACCCTCTTGAACAGCTAGCATAGGAGTGTCAGCACCAGCTGCTTTGATCTACTGATCCATTTCTACTGTTACAGATTACTTGCTAATGGAAACAGAGCCAAAATTGCTCATTTGGTTATAGGTCAGTATATGAGGGTGACGAACATCTGTGATAGATACCTATCCTACAAACCTAGTTAAAAGTTTCAGTGCTAATAATTACAGCTTTCAAAGTGCCACAGGTGTTCTGTGCAACTTTTGTTAATATAAGCTGTCAAGGAAACAAATACCACAAGTGACAGTGAATCAAATGACTAAATCGTAACTGCTGTTTGAAATTTTGATTTAATCTGTTCTTCTTCCCTGCTTATATTCTTAAATTGTTAAAACAGTCTTCTGATTTCCTTAAGTTCAAAATTTTTATACATAATTCTAAATTTTTTGTACTTTTCACCTCAACTGTTTTGCTTGAGCTCCTCATCTGCGCTGAAAAAATCACCAAGTCCAGTGTTTTATTGCAGTCATTAAGTAGGGACAAGACAAAAAAAGTCAGAGATAGTCTTCACAGGTGTTTGCAGTTGTTACCATTTTTCTGTACATGAACCAAGACTGATTTATTTCCCCCCAACCCCCAACTGAATTCCTCAATTTGAAGTTGTAGATTGGAGTTGTTAGGGGTTTGAAAATTTAAGTAATGTTTATTTGCCAGTGTTGAACCATTTTATCTTGAAGAAACAGTTGTAAGAGTTCTCCCCATCTGCCTCATTTTAAGTTCAGAGATTCCCAGGAATTCTGCACGCTTACTGCTAGTGTAATATCCCGCATGTCTAAGTCAATGATCAGGACTAAACTTGTCTTGTTTGTGACATCTTTGCAGAATCCAGGCCTTTGCTTTCAGCATTTTTTCCAGAAAATTCCTAATATTTTTGCAGAATATTTCTAATATTCTAATATTCAAGATTTATATTGATGGGGATTTTTAAAACAACAGCCCCTTAATCATTTAAAAAACGTATCTAAGGTTTTAGCAGCACAAGTAGCAGCAGCATTTTGGAGAACTTTTTTAATTTATGAAAGTTTATTTTTTTTCAGATCAGCTTATTTGCAGTGTTATTTAAATTGGTTTTATTCAGTCTATTCCCTCATGTTGTAACTAGCATAAGCATATTTTAAAAGTTAGCATATTTTATTCTCCTAGGCTTAAGCATCTCTCCATTCAATTTGTATAATCCTTTCTAAAAGAGCAATTTAAGGCCAGGGAAGTAGTGGAGTCACCATCCCTGAAGGTATTTAAGAGATGTGTAGATGTGGTGCTTAGGGACATGGTTTAGTGGGGGACTTGGCAGTGCTGGGTTAATGGTTAGACTTGATGATCTTTTCCAACCTAAATAGTTTTATGCTATTCTAAAAACTCAATACATTAAGCAAAGATCAGAATTTAGTACCTGGCTGCTTCATACAGCAATTCAAGAGGAAGTTTGTTGAGAGTCAAAATATGAGAATTGTAAGCCAACAAGTTATGAAGAGTCCTCATTATTTTAAGTAATCTTGTCTTACGAATATTGCACTGTTTAGTTGAAGTGTGTATTTCGTTCTCACTCTATTTGCATATTTTTTAATGTGTTAGACATAACTAAACTGTTTCAAGCCTTAATGTATGCTAAATAGAATACAGCTTTTTTCAACAGCCTGTTAGCTTTAGGCCTCAACGTATAATTCATATTAGTTTCAGGATTTCCTGTGAATACTTACACCTTTTGAAATCCCATTCCTCAATACCAGCGTTAAATAGGCTAGATAGACCTAGCAAGATCCTAGGTCATTGAAACTATGTTCACAATGTTCTGAGCAGAATAGAATTGCCATTGAAAATAAAACCTGATTATAGCTTTATTTTTTGATAACTGATATATTAATTGAAAATTGGAATAGCTGTAATGCTTTTGTAAATACTTTTTAAATGTTACTTTTCAGGACTTAACATGCTGGATGATCAAAGTCAGGTTCCATTAATAAAGTTGGAAAAGACCCTATAAAGGGTGTGGCATTTGCTTTAAGATATTAATTGTAAAGTACATCTAGTGTGACTTGATTTTTAACTAGATCCTACTTGCTAATTGTGGTGGCAGTCCTAAACAGTACTAATTTTAGCATCTTTGGTATTGACCTGGAAGGGAAAGGTCTAAATGTTTGCAAATAGAACATAGTGATACTAATTTGGGAGGTGATGAGAACTTGAGAGTGCAGAGAAGGCTTTGATGGGCAAGACGTAAGCATACCAATACATGTGTTATGGTAGACAAAAATAGTGCAGTCTGATCATTCCTTGAAAGAAAAACTTGAAAAGTGGTGAAAGAGCAAAAGAAAAAAAGCTGAGAAAAAGAGTTTAAAGTTATGCAAATGTAGTGAGTTGTACTTGATACGATTTTGTGTTGAGGATTTTAAATGGTAAAAAAGACTAAGAGTTCTCACATAAATGACTTCAAGGACTCCTTTGAAACTTTTTAAAGTTCATATGGAAGTGTCAGGACAGAATCCTGAATTCCCAAAAATACAATAAGGAACTGAATTTGTGACTTTTTTCTCCTTCATAACCCAGTCTTGAAAATTCTGTCTCAAACATGGTAACAGCAGAGCTTAAGAAAGCTTGGCTTAGAAGTTTCTCAGTTATGTTTTGTGTCTTTCACTCAATATCGTGATCATAAAATATTTTTGAAGGAGCTGGGGAAATGGGAAGTAATTGAATTTTTGCTGTGAGTGTCGAATTAGTCTGCAGAAAACTTCATTTAAAATATTCCAAATGCTTGAAAAGTAATATTGTCATCACAATTAAACAATTTAATTTACAATCATATTGACTGGGCCCAACATTTTGAAAATCGTACTGATCTACAGGGACAAGGAATTTGTTGATCTTCTTTTGCTGCTTGTTGGTGACCCTCAGTAGGTGAATTCAGTAGGTTTTCCGGACTTGCTTAGTCAGCACAAGCTGGGTAAGTTTCTGCTCATGTCAGTAGCAAGCCACAAAGGAGGAGTGCATGCTGCTGTTGCACAGGTGAATGAGGAAAGTATTTGAGCAGGTTTGATATCTATGCAAATTGATAATGTTTTAGAAACAGAATGCTATAAACCACTTGGGTAAATGTTACAGCGCTACTTCAAACTACAGTTTTCCTTTGAACAGTGTTTACTGAACAGTCAGAAACTCAGTGTTCTGCATTCAGTGTTCTAGTACTTGAATATTTAAGTAGAGATGTTCTTGCTTTTTTATTTCCATATAAATAAGAATATGCAGACTGATTACAGTAAAATTACATTAGAGTTGACTTCATATGCTTTTTCTTCTATTACTGCATTGCTATTTCTGCTCAGTTCATGCAGTACTATCCTCTTTGAAATAATGCACCATCCTTCCTGTCTGAGCAAGTCCAATTATTGACTAAATGTTGGCTCATGCTCCATTTCCTTTTGATTCTTGTTTATAGCAGGGTGGTGAAAGGATACCTAATGTCTATCCCAAAGTGGTTAGAAAGTATTTTGCAAAGAGTTTCCAGGGACAAGAAAAGTAAACTTTTTCTGCCTTGCTTTTGTCCATTCTTTAGCCAAGACAACAATTAAGACATTTCCTCTCTGTACCAATTGCAAAACTTCTTCATTTTGTTTTGGTTTTTTTTCTTCCCCTCTCTTGTTAAGACACTTCTTGCCTGTGTAGTATGAAGGATGAGTCCTGTGTCTTGGGTTTTGCTGTCACTGTAATCCCAGTTGAGTCTGTATTGTTATATTGAAAGTTATCACAAAAGAATAACTCCAGTGGTTTTTTTTTAATGAAATTACGAATAGTGCAATGCAGGGGTTTGGAATTCTGTAACTACAGTTTTGAGATTTAATGTATACACTTGCTCTTTCTTTAACAGGTAGTTTTACTGGGGGAAAAGCTGAAAGATCTGCTGTCAGACACCAGAATTAAAAAAGAGTAAGTCTTGTCTTCTGTTAAATCTTGTTAATCTTATGAACATAGCAGTAAGAATGCTCACACAGAAGTGTGTTTTGCTACATCTTTTTAGAATACACTGAAGTTAGTATCCCCTAGCATTTCTTTATTCTGTTTTGTTCTGGTTTTCTACTACTTCATTCTTTGTTCTTTTGTTACCACTTTCTGGCCTCCAGGATGATGTGCAGGGTGCGGGAGGCAGCGAGGAGGAGCTGCTTGTTCTGTAATTTTTGGCTTGGACTGTGCCTCAGTGTTGGAGCTTGAAATGTTCCTACTCTCTCATCTCAGGGAAATGTGAGCGTGAAGTCTTACTTCTTTCTTTCTGAAGACACTTCCCAGTGAAGTGCACTGCCTACTCCATTCTTCAGGCAGTCAAACAGTCCGCTCTTCACAAAAGCTTTACAGAATAATTTAGCTGTGCATGAGTCACCGGCACTGGCAAATGTGAGCATCAGAAGCACTTCCACAGCTGCACAATCAAGGATTGTGCAATAAACTTGAAAAAAAATATACCTATCACTAAATAGTTTTAAAGTGTTTTCTTTACATGTTTGCATTTTTACCTGAGATGGATAATTGAGTTTCAGGTTAAATACTTGCTTTCTGAAACACCTATCACTTGTTCTTGGGTGTTGCTGTTAGCAACTGTCCTTTATATGTGTCCATTTGGTACACTGAGAGTTACAAATAGCTGCTGGGGGTATAAATCATTCTTTCATTCAATTTTATTAGTTTCATATTATTCATTTAGGTGAATTCCCTTGTATAAGTATCTGTACTGAGGGTCATCTTAACAGTCACAGTTCATGCTCGTTAACATTTTATTTGGTAGATGGCTTGATAACTACTTAGCCACATGTGAGATATTTATACCTCTGTGCTTTATATTTTGCTTCAGTTTCCCATTGACTTTAAGTGTGAATTCTGATTTTGCCTTCATATCCAGAAGCTGATCCATGAATCTGAACCGGAGTATGTAAACAAAGCTCATTCTGTCTGGAAATTTCACTTGTTATGGGTTGTCACATGCAGCAATGCAAGGGAGAGTACAGATGTTTCATTTAAATACGAAGCAGGCTTCTCAAGTAGTACCTACAGTGCTCGTTTCTTTGAGCACAAATGTGAATCTTGTTTTTCCTCTTTTTGTTCTCTGGTTGTAATTTAACACATGGTGTAGGTCAGCATGAAATGGCATTGTTGCCAAAAGATGTCTAACCTGGTGATTCACTGCTTCCCCTTCCCCTGTGCCAGCACAGCTTTCGAGCAGCCATATGGTGAAACAAATGTAGTTGATTTAGCTGAATGAAACAGTATTTCAGTTAGTTTTAGGCTGGACCAGTTTTAGGCTGTATTGACTGTGTGATCACACATACTAAAGCTAGCAGAAAAGAGGGAATTTATGGGTGTGGAAATGATAGGTCAAAGGCTAACATTATGAAAACTTTTGGCTTGACTAAGGAGTTTGGTTAAAGTGTTTGCAAATATAAATAACACTTAGGGTGTGGAGTGCCTAGTATCTGTAGCCATATAGTTACCTGTGTGGTCTATTTATATATTGGTCTTGGTATCTTACATGTGGTTATTCTTCACCTGCAGACTGAGTCAGAGGAAGTACTTAGTCTGTTTCTCCCACATTCTAGTGAGTACTGTGCCCATGAGTTAGGAGTAAGTCTCTCTCCTATTAGAAACCAAAACAAAATGGACAAACATAGAGCAAACAATCCCAAAACAAACCAACCAACCCACCCTTGAGTTAATTTCATTGAGTTATCTGTCAAGGCCTACCACTTTCCCTCTGCCCCCTCCACCCCTTTTTAATGTGTGCATAACTGACAAGCGGTAAAATGTTTCTGGATGTGCTGGATAGTGCTATCTTAAACGAATAAGTTGTTTATATGAAATAGTTGATTGTCCCTTAGAAAGTAAGGTGATATAAAGCAAGCAAAATTGATTAAAGGCTCATAGCTACATCCTTAAAATTTCTCCTAAATAGACTGTAAAGGCATTTGGTGCAGAAATAACTTGCATAACTTAACTTCTTATAGACCCTCTCGGCCATCTGTTGACTTCTTGGATTTCTGAAGGTTTTAGTGAGATCAGAACAAGAAATTTTGACTGGAGGTTTTTCCAGATTAGTCAGTACTCTTTATGTACCAACTGTTAATTTGGATATAAAAGCTAATAAATCTTCACTGGGTAATTTTTTCTGGCCTAGGATAGAATTCTGGAAAGATTAATTTGCATGAATTTCAAAAACTGCTCTTTGGCTACCTTTCCCAACTCACAAGACACATTTGCGCTCTAAAAGTCTGGCACTTAAGGTGCTCACCTAACATGTAGGTTCGTGTTTTCTGCGAGGTTAATTGTAGTGGATCGATGAGTATTGTTGCAGTAATAATAATTGGAAAGCCTTGTTTTCTAAATTTAAACATGAGTTTGTGTCAGCACCGAGCAATTTTTTGTATAGAATGGAAGAAGTTTACTTCGTGTTATCTTGTTTTGGATGTGTAATAATTGTGTACAGACACAATTAATTTGGTAAATAATTTTCTCCAGGACATTTTTCAGGAATTGGTTAATTTCTATGCCTAAACATTCTTCCCTCTGATTTTTGGGGGAGAGGAAAAACAATGTTTAATTATTTGATCTGTCTCATTTCCTGGTGAATTTTCCTATATATATTTTTCACTGTAGGAATAAAGCATTCAGTAAAATTTTCCTCTTTGGTTAGATTTATCAGGATTCTTGCTATTTCTTATGCTCTGAGGAAAATGTAACAAACCATTTTAGACAAATGGTTTAAACTAGCATCTGTATCTGATAGAAAGCGTTTAACATTGTTAAGGCTCTGTTTTATAAATATGCACATTTTTAATTGGATGAATCATTTCAAAGTGATGTGATCTCCAGGATAGGTATCTTGGTACCCTATTTTAAATTTTTTTCCTTAAATTTCAGTTAATACTGAGACATCATGAAGTGAAGAACATTTTGTTTGTTTGCTTTTTGTCTGGTAACTTGATTCTGTAGAAAATTTTATATACATAGCAGCTAATTTTCAGGGATAATTACTAATATTCAGGTTTTGAGCATGCGTGTGTGGTAGTTTTCCCCTTGTGGACTTTTCAAAAACCCTTGTCAATTGCCTAGCTTCTCGGATCCTTTTAAGAGCCTGGAAGAAAGAAGTGGGGACTTTTTGTTCATTGTAAAATATACCAAGTTTAGATGCCTCCTGTGAGACAGAATAGCAGACTCTCCAGATTTTACATCATCTGTACCTTTTCTTCTGCAGCACAGTGAGCGTTAATTTAGGATCTGTTCTTGAGCTGGCTGGCTTCAGGTTGTTTCTGTCCAGGATCCCATTAAAGGAAGCAGAAATTTATGGATATATGAAGATTTTCAGTTTTGAATTGTAACCCTAACAGGTTAGCTGCTTTTGATAAAAACTCATGTGGTGAAATACGGGGGTTGATTTTGGTTTTTTTGGTTTTCTTTTGTTAAGCGCAGTTTGAGGAGGTAGTAGGTGTGTTTTTCAATCAGGATTGATTATGAGCTAAATTGTGTTTTAAATAAGCACACACAATGCGTACTCTTGCGTCTAACCCATAGTTCCCTGTTACAGATCCAGCAGTGGCAGATGTAGTTATAAGAGGTTCCTGCTCCTTTGTGTAGAGCGGTGCTGTTCCTCAGCTGTGCCTGTTCTCAAAGGTACATGAAGCCGCACTTTCTAATAAGAACAAGACAACAAAGATTGTGTTTAAAAGTGTGTGATACAACCTGTGTCTGTGTGTGGCCAGAGCTGAAGGAGTGCCACTTCCAATGAGAGCCAAGGAAGGGTGGCAAGAAGCAGGGTGGAGCCTTATAAAAATGGATGCAAGTGGAACTGTAACATGTAGCCACAGCCTTTCTCTTGTACAGGCTAGTTGCGCAGGATTTACAAGCATTATGTCTGCCACGTTTACAGCTTTGTTATTGAAGGAAGGGGATCTCCAGCAAGGAGCTGAATACAAAGGATGGAGAAAAAACTTTAAATGAGAATACACAAAAGAATAGCAATTGTTTCTGATGGCCAGGTTATTAAATGTTGCCTTTCAAATTTATCTTACAAACTTACTTAGGTTTGTACTGGGTTTTTATTATCCTTTATGATTTTCTGAGTCAGAGAACATGTTCACTAATGAACTATGAAAATCAGTATTATAGTCACTTTCCTTTAATATCTTTGTTAATAATTTGAAAGGGGCACATAAACAACACCTCAGGTGTCTCCAGATGTAGTTAATTTAATCCTAGAAGGTAAAAATAACACAGGCAGCCCAGAAGGGGATGGAGGGGAAAAAAGGCTGGTAGGTGCTTCAGCACCCCACAGACAATTGTTAGAAGACAGGCTCAGGCAAGAGCCCAGATTGCCAGCAAGTTCCCCGTGAGCAGGCAGGTCTGAGGATGAGCTGAGAAGTCAAATCACCAAGTAAAGGCCCCATCAGTGGGGTATATGGGCCAGGCTCCAGTGTAGCATAGGCAAAGAATCTGAGTCTTATTACAGCTTTCCTGCACATACCTTCACTGCAGTCGGTTAGAGAGCTGCACTGTATTGGGGAGAGAGCTGCGGGCTCCTCTCCGTGGTGGGGAAAGAGATGCAGACTCCAGAGAAGAGTGGAGGGGTGGCAGCAGAACAGCTGGGCAAGCAGAGATCAGCCCAAGTGATCTGGAACAGAGTGGTGGGCAGGGGTATTTTGTCTAACCATGAGCTAGAGATGGAAATGACAAACTGCCTTCAGTCCCAAGTTACAGAGAAAAGTTCTCTCCTGATGGCAGGACCGTCTAACACATGAAGAATGCAGGAGAGAATTGCATTTTCCTCTAATTGTCATTATCCATATTTCTAAGGAGATACTATTTACATTGACCTAGCCAGACTTGTCAGAGCAGCTTGCAGAGGTCCATTACCTTTGCAGGGAGTAGACAAGGACATACATGTATGACAAACCAATTCTAAGAACTTAACCTCTTTTTACCTCTGCAGTTGCTACATTGTCTCCCATTCATAGTGATCAGTAGGCTTTTCCTACTGATGCAGTTTGATACAACTGTGTACAAGTAGATCTGCGAGCAAATAGTATGCACTCTTTGTGCATTATAATTTGACTAAATCTGTGATATCTCTGACCACTACCACAGCAGGCCTCCTAATGGGCAGTTCATCTCTCCTATATGCTGCTTAGACTTATGCTCTTTCCCAGAAGTCACTCAGGAACAGGCTTAAGACTGGGTAAGTTACTAGGATAATGGCAACCCACATCACCAGTCGTCTGTCCTGCTGCCCTTTCTTCTTCACGTTGCCCATGAATGTGTCCTTGTCCACTCCCTGCAGAGGTGATGGACCTATGCAAGCTGCTCTCCAGAGTAGGCTACTTGTGTCCACTCACAAATTTTCCTATTAAAAGGCCATCTGGGATCAAGTTGTGCATGTCCTTTTCGACTAGCTTTTCCTGTGAAGCAGGTGCATGTTTATCTACAGAAAAAATGACGTTTCTGGGATGTGTCAGCTTCTCTGCACAATCACAAACCAAAATTACAGTTAATTTGTTGACATGGTAGAGAAAAGTTTGTAATATATGACTACTTCTAGAATAACCTTTTTAGCTGCAAAGTTTGCGCAACATTTCTTGAAATTCCTTTCAGCCCAAGCTTCTGGTATTTTTGTTACTCTACTTTTTCTTCTTATTTTGAGGTAGAAAATGAAAGAGACATATGTCAGTTTTAAAAACATAGTGGTTTAACAGCCTTTTATTAGGAGGAAGGGATCAATCAATCATTAACCTAATTTGCTTTTCATTGGTGTGTATACCATTGCAAGCAAAGGAGCGAGTGTCTTGAAACATGTTAATTTGTTACATTAGGCCAGTCTGTATCTGATTAGAGAGCAGGTTATGGTTTACTTGTCTAAAGATCTCTTGTTCTATACAAAAGTTTATGGTTATTAAAGTTGAACAAAACCAAAGCAAATTCTTCCCCTTCTCCCCTTTACCCCACCTCCAAAAGAGAAAAAGCTAAAGAGAAGAATGGTTGGGCTGGAGGTAAACCTATGGAGCAAAGAAAAAATGGAAAGGGTGAGTGATAGTGATGCACTATTCTGGGCATAAGGTAATGGATGGATCTCTATGTTGTGATGTCCTAGTAGAAGTTCATAATCCAGGTTATCAGAAGCAAATGTTTCTTTGTACTCCTTTGGAAAGGAGTATCAAGAAGGTTTATAATTAGCCTCAGAATCTGTATGAATAGGGCTTTTGGTGCTATGCTTCTGTTGGGAATCAGGTTCTGGCTCAGCTATTTGCTCACAGTGTGAGTTTTGCTGCTCCTTGGCTTGCTTACCATGGTATATAACTAGTGTTGGAGCTCTGCTGGGGCATCAGATGCTGTGGAAGGGCAGATGGGTGTGCTCTGATTTTGAATCTAAACCAGATCTTGGCTAAAGCTAATCCGCAGTGATTATAATGACTAGTTTGCTCCCTTGGCATAATAGGATTATGGTTCAGATATCAGGTTTTATTAAAGAAGTTAATCTATTTATGTATGAAGAAACTATAGTGCTGGAAAACTGTATTGTCTCCTATATTTTTTTCCTGTGATCTTTCCTGGGTGAAATTTTTTGACTTATGAATACATGTCACCTCACATTAGTTCTGTATGAGGGGTGTAATCTGTAAAATCATGAAAATATTATTTAGAAAGTAAACACATTTATGTAAAAATGTTTTATACAATATAAGGGCAATACTGATTCTTCCTTAAAAATATTTGGCAATGTTCCCGTTAAGATGAAGTGCTGTTAGTGTAGGGGTTTCAGTCACTGACTGTGTACGAAAGTGCAGGCAACTCACTGACTGTTGTCCCATCCATTTTTCAGTCCCGTCCTGCAGAACATCTGTCACGAGCAAAACTGTGGTGTAATTCCACTGTTCAGTCTTTGAATTTGTTTCTAAGAAGTAATATTGCCAATGTGCACTGACAATAACATTGGACAGAAATTACTAAATTCTTTCAGTCTAAAACATGGAATGTTTTATCAGACTATGTGAACTTTTCACTGTTACCTCAGGTTGGATTGTGGCTTTTTACCCTATGACTTACTCAGAACCTTGCGTCTTTGGCCAAGCAATAACTTGGCACCAAATAGCTTCCTGCCTCTCCATGAGTGATAGGTCAGCATAGTGCAGAAGTTGCAATGTTACTAGTTTTTGTTTGATTGAGCAATGTTGTGTATTAATAGTTTGTATATCCATGGCAGCAGCTAAGTTTTCTATTGAGGACCTCAACTTTCTTAAAGATAGTAAGTTTCTAGCCACCTTGGTTGCAGAGACCTTCCAAAACATGCACAGAATATGTTCAAATGATACAGTATCTAGCGAGAAATACACACAATTCTTTGTATTTAAATAAACCTCATGAATTGTGGAGACAGACCAGTGACCTTTGAACACTTGTGGCTGACAATGCTGGCTTGCAGGCATCTTAACCTTTCTGCTGGCTTTCACACACATGCCATTTCTACTGAGTTAGAGATCTATGTGGTTTTGGTTACAAAAGGTTTTCCACTGTGATTAGCTTTCCTTTGGGTCTGGTTTAAGCTTGCTTGTATTCGCTTATGACAAAAACATTCCTCCTCCTCATCTTAAAATTCCTTTTGAAATTATCTTTAAAATCTCAGGTTTCTTCTTGTGTTTTAGACATTACCGAATATGGTTCTGTGCTTAATTCCTGCGTTGTTTAAGTGTTTAATTATGTTCTTTTTAAAAAATACTCCTCTACATACGGCAGAGATGAGGTCTGAAATTTTCCTCAGTAGAACTCTGTTAGGAGCTGGGTGAGAGTTGGCAGAGTTGTTCGACTCCAAGCACTTTTAAAAACACAGGTTTCATGTTGCAGTCTCTGTAACCTAGTCTTCCATGGGACTCTTTGTCACCAGTAATGTTTGCACTTGTCAAACGGAACAAAACAGAATAGGAGAGGAGGCTGTAAGCACCTAAAAAAGTAGGTCAATGGGCCAGGAGGTTATTTGGCCAGACAAGAACGAGTGGCTTCATTGAATCATGCTGTAATTGTTTTTCTCCTGTTGGCAGATTGTTCTGCTGTGCTTTAACTTTTTATGTTAATATTTGCATCTCTATTTTAACCACTTAGGAGCCTCTATTAGGTGCAGGGAAAAGAGAAAATTAACTTTTCTAACCAATTTCTAATTCTGGTGTTTTCTATGAAATCCATTCATGAATTTAAGAGTAGCATAAGCTTAATTTTTTAGATCCCAGCTTCCTTTATAAGATTTAATATGCTTTAAAATAGTTTTTATTCAGAAGGGGTACAAATACATTGTGCAGTGAATACATTTTATTTTAAGAACAGTAAGCAGGGCAGATAGAAATGGGATAAAGATTAGAGGAGAAAATGATTTCATTAAACTTAAAGATGTGAAAAGAAACATGGTTCAAAGGAAGAAACTATAAATGAAATCTGATGGTATAATGAAAGCTGGTGATCACTTACACTCATGCGGAGTTTTTTAATGGGAGAACTGCATTTGTGAGGTAAGTTTGGAATACATTCTTGAAAGTGGTTTTGTAGTAGGTTTTGAAAGAAAGGGTTAATGGCTGTATCTGGGGGAGTAGTAATAATGCAGCTGGGCAACTTTGCTATAGTTGCCAGCAGCAGCATTCTACACATTCTGGAGTCCTGAGAGTGGCAATTCTGGAGTCTTGAAGAGAGCAGACATAAGTGAGAAAGCCAGGAGAAGCTGAAGTAAGAGTTTCAGCAGCAAACGTGTTTAAGTAATGGTATAAAGATACACTTTGAAGGTAGCAAGTGGCAGTGAAGGTGCAGATGGTGTGTGAATTCAAAAGTTAAAATGATAATTGAGATAGGCATAAAGCAATAGCTTAAAGCAGAGATGAAATTGTGTCAGAAGAGCTTTAAAGCAAGTTGAATTTGGATAGTGAAATGGTTGGGATATTTTTAATAAGCAAAATATTGCATTTATAAATTACTTTTGTTGGAATGATCGCTTCTCTTTAAGAACTCACTGATTTTTAAAACTCTCCTTTTCTGGGTTTTTTTTTTCCAGTTCAGAATTTGATGCTTTTCTGCAGAAGAGGATACATCTAACTCCACATTGTTTGTCAAAGGAACCAGGTTTTACCTCTAAACCTCACACTTTAAGAAGTTCCAAAGTGTAAAAGGTAAAATTGTATTCTTATAATTATTAAGGTTCCTATGGTTTTCCGCTATCAACCCTGAAGGGCTGAGTAGCAGTGTTAAGTAGTGTCTTTTGTTCTCTAGAACATGATTGATTTTGAATCTTAGAAATGGACATAGTCCTTGATTTCTGTAGTGTTTGCTTTCAACTTCGCTGGTTTCACTGGAACTATTTCTGCAGTCTTAACCATTGGCATGGATAAGTGCTAAGAATGTTCAGCATCTTGCAAATTTGGATGCAAAGGCAGAAGGATCAGAGCTTGCAAACTGAGAAACAAATGTACTATAGCTACATTTCCTGTATGCTTTTAAGTTCTTTTAACTATTTGTCTTGGATACCAAATCAAAGTTGCCAGTTCTGACACAGAATATATATTCTGTATGTATATGAATGCTGTAACAAGTGAATGATTTTGTTGAATTCTAGAAATTGAGTGCTTTATTAGGGTGAAAATACTGACTTTTAAATTCTCATTCTGCATAATGTCGATGTTGGTTATGTCACAGGTGGAAGTTTTCTGTATTTAGCTGTACATGGGTTTTTCTTTTGCTGATTAAGGGAACAATATATCATTTATCCTACAGAATTTCATATTACTCTTGATCCCTATAATGTTAGGTACCCAATTTGTTTAAAAATTAACACAGGTCTAAAAGTGTAATTACTGCATACCTGTATTAGTGCATACTATGTAAGCTAAATAAAACAAGTTTCTGTTTGTTCCTTGATTTTAAACTTAGTTCCATGCCAGTGATGTTAGTTTGCTTTTAATGCTGTTCAACCTGTCTGTTGTGTGCTTTTGACAAAAATTCAAACAAACACTTCATAATTTACTTGTGCCATTCTGGCTGATTTTCAAATAGTGTAGCTCCACTACTTCATAAAACTTTGCTAACTAACTTGGGGAATTTAATTTGTCAGTATGGCCAGTGCAATTGTTAATTCGAAGAATTGGAATGAAGGAATAGTTTGCTTCCAGTGTTTCTTCAGAGCACTAGATTTTGAAGAAAAAAGGCAAGACGAAGTTGGGTTGTGTTAATTAAAGAAGTGGGTAAGATGTCTCATGGAGCATCTGGGCAAAACCACGTGCACACCTGGTAATGCACCTTGGAAATAGATTGTGCTGCAGCACAGCTCTCCCATTTACTTTCCTGCTGCACTCAAGTTACGAAACTTTATGGGGAAAAATACTAGTCTTGTGAAGCAAACCTGCATAGTATGTGGCTGTTGTAGACTGAGATAGTTTGGTTGAAACATAAGTTTTTGTCCTCAGTTTCCCCATATATTAAAAAAATGGGGTAAGATTTTCCTGGAACATTTTGCAGACTGTCTGGATCATGGAGTTGCTGCCATATTCCTTGTGTTAACACTGCAAGTTCCACTGGATTTGGCACTTTCAGAAACAAACAGATCTTTCCTTCTCAGAAACTATGAGTCACTAAAGTGACTAAAACCACCTCCTTTGAAATAAATGCAATGCCTTTTTACTATTAAGTTTATAACATAGTAAAAATTCCCAAACATGTGCATGTTGAGCTCGTATAAAACTTCTTGCTGCATGCAGTTGTTTAATCGCTGACAGCAATCTTGCTGCTCCATTTGAGCAGCCTCTGACAGCTGACTTTTCTATATCAAAGAAAAGGGTTTAATTGTGTTGGTTTATGTTTGACTTCCAGCCTTTCTGTAACATTTACAATATTGGGGTACCTAAAAGTAGGTACTTTTTGAATTAAATACTTATTTTAATTTTATACCTCTTCTTTCACTATTAAAAGTTCGTTCACATTCTTCGTTGAAAATCATATGTACAGCTGGAAAACCAAAAACTTCCT
>NW_009938570.1:29753-30158 GCF_000696875.1 Nestor notabilis
GGAGATCACAATCTAACAGTGACTTCAAATGTCTAATATATCAATGTGCTCAAGAAAAAAAAATAATGAATAGCTGTAAAATACTGTATCCCAGATGCTTTCTGTTTGCACAGTTTCTAAATAAAATGTATTACTACTGAGGAGTGTATTTTACATCTGTTCAATGTTCAACATTATGGCAGTCTTTTAGGTAAAAATTAAAATAAAAATGAAAAGATGTATCTGAATTCAGAGTCAGAAAAAGGTTTGTATTGGTTTAGTCCAGACTTGTTTATTGTGGCATTTAATAAAACAATGTTCTCCTGGACTCTCTGTCATGTAAAATGAGATATCAAAGTCCAGGTTATGATGGTAATGGAGACTACGTTAGAGAAGGTAGGAGGGCAGAGCAAAAGGTTGGAAGAG
>NW_009938570.1:30189-50076 GCF_000696875.1 Nestor notabilis
GGGTAAGAGCAGCTTATAGAGCAAATCAAAACATCAGTATGCTCTAATGAAGAACATGTTTGTACCTTCAGAGTCACATCTTGATATTTCTTTCTTCTTTTATAGGCAAACGTACAAATGTCTACCACAAGACTAAAGTGTGCTATGTTATGTTTTTTACCATAAGCACCCATAAAATGAGCTCCATTGCAGACAGGTATGTTAATAAATATTGAGAATTTTGGGGTAATTACTCTTCAATGCATTCTTTAATAATCTTTTTCTTACAGTTAATATATAGAGAATATTCATTTATTCAAAAAATTAGAGTGGCTATTTTTGACAAAGTTATTTTGGTAGTTGTTAGATGTGTTGGTTTGTAGTCATTGGAAATAGCGATTTTTATTGTTTGAGATGAATCTTAATGTATTACTTGTTTTCAGTCATGGAACAGCCTCTGTGCAAGTTGAGCTGATTATTAATGTTTACCTGAATTTTTGGTTTTTAGTAATTAGATATTTGATTAAGGATAACAAATACATTTAAACCATTAGTGATGCTGCAGATGATAGTAAGGTGACTCACTAACCTATATCAAGGAAAAAGTAATAGTTGAGACATGTTTTCTATTGGATGTCTTGAGCTAGACTTTCTTAGCAGTTTAGGTGAGCATTTGTCCTTAGTATTCTGTGTATTTCCATTTTTGAGACTTCAGGAAATGAAACTTGCATCAAATTTACATAAAATTAAACCCAATTGAAATAAATAACAATAAAAGCATTTGTTTCTTTCAGAAATGATGGAAGCATTTTTGATGGGCTGGTGGAAGAAGATGACAAAGATAAAGCAAAAAGGTAAGTTTTAAAGTTATTTAAAGCTAAGGAATGTCATATACTTTTATACTTGAACTTACCAGGGTGATTTCTAAACAACAAAAATGTGATTCTTTTATAAATAACCATGTTACTGTTGTTATTCAGATATGCTGTGTGTTATAACTGTGGATCATTGATTTGTATTTTTGTAAAAGGATACTTTATTCCAAAGGCTTAGCTGCAAACCTCTATGAGAAGGAGGAAGCCACTCTTCAGAAATGGTGTCTGAGATACAGAGTAGGTGTTTTTGTGACAGTTCTGACAGCGTAAATTCTTAAGGAGCTGTTTGCATCGAGAACCTGGCAGTAGTATGCAGCTTATTATGAGAAAGTTTCATAGTTGTTGTAAAACATTTTCTGTTTTGTTTTTCAGAGTGTCTAGGAACAAGTCTGAAAAGAAACGTCGAGATCAGTTTAATGTACTTATCAAAGAGCTGGGTTCCATGCTTCCAGGTAATGCTCGGAAGATGGATAAATCCACTGTACTGCAGAAGAGCATTGACTTTTTACGGAAGCACAAAGGTAATTATTTGTAATAATAATAAAATATGTGTAAATTTTCATTTTTTTTTAATAGTCTGTATATAAAACATTCACAATTTTGCAGTTCCTTTAAGGAAATTGTCAAAAGAATGTAAAGAGCTCCTGAAGAGCGTTATTCTTAAGGTCATGCTGTAGGTAGAAGAGATAGAACTGGTTTTGCTAATATTTTGCAAATGTCAGTAGTAATTTTATTTTTTTCTTGTCCCATAGCTGTCAAAGAAGTATGTTTCATAAATAAAAGCATTTAGTTTTGAAATAACTTTGAAGGTTTTTGTTCTGGACGGATGGAGACCTTTAGAATATAATTGCTTCATAAGGCACAAGTTGTCAAAAGTTTTTCTCTACAGGAAAACTGCTGATCCATTTCAGTGGAAGCACTTGCCGGAAGTACTTGTCTTCATATTTAGATAGGGTCGATTTGGTATTTATGTATATTAAAAATTCCTGCTCCTACACTTCTTAA
This sequence comes from Nestor notabilis, assembly GCF_000696875.1. Taxonomy (NCBI): domain Eukaryota; kingdom Metazoa; phylum Chordata; class Aves; order Psittaciformes; family Psittacidae; genus Nestor; species Nestor notabilis. Next base: position 32,049 of record NW_009938570.1, read on the forward strand.
TATGGCATCTTGTGGTGCGATAGACAACATAAAAAATTCAAGAAAATGAACATCATCCGTTTCCCTGAGTAATTTCTGAGCATGCATACTCTCTAGAAAGCAGTAGGGACAAAAGAAGCAGCTATAAGGTTATAAATAAAAGTAGTAAAGCTGTTAAGTGGATGAATAGGTATGTATTTATCAACAGTATGCATGTCAATTTAAGGTATATTAACGTACAATAAATAATTTTCCATGCCCTAGCATATGTCTTCCATTAGTGTTATGGTTCAAGTAGCATGAAATGTGTCCTGTATAGTGCCACTAAAAGGGTAAACATAACAGTTAAAATGGAAAGGGAGGGAGGAATAATTTGTGTGAGATTTCACAGACTTAGGATTAGTTCTAATAGACTGATATTCATACAGCCCACAGATAAATGCTACAGATCTTGGCCCAGCTGGCAATTTTGTTTGAGGATGCTCAGTGCTGGTGCAGAGTGGTTTCAGGTCCAGGATTTGAAGACTAGAATTCAATGTGCAAGTTTGATTATGCTCCTCTGTCTAGTAGCTAGCTCGGGAATGTGACCTCAGTGCCATTTATCTTTCAATGAAAGCTTCTGCCAGAATTCTGAGGCATTTTTCTGAAGTTATCAAGTAAAACAAGTTATTTCCATGTTACTTTGGCTCTGTTTTCCAATATCATACTTGTTCTAATTATGGGAAATGTAAAACAACATATGTTCTTGCAGTAAGATAATTCAGAATGGTTTAGTAAAGGTATGAACTTCAGATTTTATTTAGTGTAAACCCTTTCTACCGCAGAAGTCAGATAAAGTTATATGGACCAGAATGAGCTGGTGAATCACTTCCAGATCTAAAGTGCAGATTATCTCTGTACTGTGGACAACTTTAAGTTCCTTGAATTTTGCCTCTACTTCAGTGGCATAGCTTTTCATTTCCATGTTGTTTGACTTGTCCCTCAGTGTTCAATATATTTGTTCTGACTGAAAAACTAGATTTGGGGTTCTACTTCGGTTATCCTTTCTTCTCCAACCCACTCTTCCTGCTTTGCAGTACCATTTCAAAACAGATAGCAAAAGCCTGATCAATTTATGTCTTCTGTGAGATCTGATCATTGGAAATTGTGGTCCATCTTTGTTGATGTTTTTCCTCTCTCCTTGCAGCTCTCCACTTTTTGCCAGTTTCTTGCGTGATATTGCTGTTGTTTACAGATCTTTTATTTAGTCTAAAGCTCTTCCATAAAGTTTTCTTCCTTCAGTCTGGGAACTGAAACTCTAAACTCTTCCAGCCCTTTGCATATTTAGCTCAATTCCTGGTTTTCTGTGCTCTTTGAGCAATCTGAACTAGCAAACTAGCTTACAGCCTTTGTACAGACTTGTCCTTTAGAAATCAAAAGTCTTACAGACATAGTTCTGTTCTTTCAATTCGTCTAAATCCTTGATTCATGACTACGTGTCCAGGGTTGTTCTTACAGCCTGTACTTCTTCTGTAGTGCCCATGTTATTCATCAAAACTGAAGTACTATACAGTCTTGCTTCTTGTTTCAGTTGTCAGTTGATGAGGAAGCATCAGCATTCAGAACCTGGGGCCTGGTTTTGCTTAGCAGCTGTTGTTTCACCTATGTATGGGAAGTTAATCTATGTATTTCTCTTAAGTTCCTACAGGAATCTCTGTTCAAAATTCATCTCTGTGTATGAATCACAGTAATTCCACAGTGGAGCCTGTCATACAACTCATAACAGTCTTTGTTGAAAACCTACTCTTTTTTTTTTTTTTTAAATGTTACCTTATTTCTTTACACAACAGAATGGGAAGAAGAGAAAGGACAGTGACCATTTTTAGTGCAAAGATTAGAATGACCAGTATTGGCAAGATACTTGAGGATTAGGCATTTTAATGACATAAGCTGATCAGCAATTTTGGCTTTCTAAATCTTTGAAAACAACACTCTCAATAGAATATTTTATTATAGTGTCAGAGGAAGGAGTATTTTTCCATTGTCAAAATCCATTACTTACTGCTATTAACTTCAGCATTACCTTGAAGTCTGGCAGGACTGTAGCACAAACTGGTAGAAGGAAAGAGAAGACAAAATTAATTATGACAGGGGAGAAGACATTGATTTCCTTTTTAAGGAACAACATTTCTATGTAATGAATGAAAAAATGATGAGAACAGAGAACCTTCTGCTATTTGCTATTGTGTATATGCTGCTCAGTGGGAAAATAATGGCTTTTGAAAGTGTGAATCCTTGTACTGTATGTATGTTTGATTGTAGAAATTACTGCACAGTCAGATGCCAGTGAGATTCGACAGGACTGGAAACCAACATTCCTTAGTAATGAAGAGTTCACACAGTTAATGTTAGAGGTATGTTATTTCTGGTGTTCTGGGAGTAGAACATTTCCTCATGGAGAGTCATTCCATGATGAAATTTTTCAGTTTGATGATATAACATTTTATTTCAGTTGTAACTGTAAGTTTTAATAAACAGTTAAAATTCCTATGTATGCAATGTAATGCAAAAGTTTTTCTTTTAACTGCATTTTCAATTACAGAAAACATGGTAACAGAGCAGGTCCACAAATAAACAGAACAATATGATATAAGAAATTTTTTTTAAGATGTGAACTTTAAAATTTGCTATTTAGAATTACAATTCTGTCGTGCTTTCATGTTTGATAGCATTCAACTAAAAGATACCTGTGTTAAATACAGTGGAAATAAGTTTAAGTAGAAGATAATGCAGTCTAAACTGTATTTCCCACGTTTCAAGTCTCAATAAAATCTTGCTACAAATTTATTTCGAGATTGGGAATATTGATTTTTTTAAATACTGAAATTCATTGATTTCACCACCTTTTTAACTTGTTTTTCTCTTAGCTTTTCCACCTTTTCTTGCCTTTGTCTCTAGCTCATTTTTCTGACTTCTCTGATGTTTTAAATGATAATTAAATTAACATTAACAGGCTGGCAGAATGGGAGATGGGCAAAACAGTGGCTACTTGTATATGGACTTACTTCCAAAACCACAGGTTATTTAAGAATGGGAATTGTAATGCTTGTAGTGTAAAAGCAAGACTAAGAAGTTTTAGTATTGAGAGTCATCCTCAATTTTAAATTTTAAATTTTTTAAATACAAAACTGGTCTAAATTATTTTCCATGTTGAATATAGCTTAACGTTTTTAATATGCTCTGTTTCTTTTTATTTAACTGCACATTATGTTTAATTTCAGGCTCTTGATGGTTTTTTTTTAGCAATTATGACAGATGGAAATATAATATATGTGTCTGAAAGTATAACTCCCTTACTTGAACATTTGCCAGTAAGTACAAATCATTTTCAGTAACATATCAGTTTGTCTATGGATGCTATTAATTACTTGTTAGCCTTTTTGGCATTATAGGCATTATAGAACAGATGTATGCTTTGTTCTAATGTGTCTGCTTTTTCCTAAGCACAACTCCTTCCTACTGGTCTGTCACCTATATTAAACATTTCCTTTGGAAATACAGAATACAGTTGGCACTCTGTTAGGCAGGTTTAGGAAGTGCCAGACTAGTATCAGTTTCCCTTCAGTGTAACTGAAATAACACAGTGATCTGCAGAAGACCCTATGGAGTTCACACCTCTCATAGCCTCCACGTGAGTCAGGCAGAGTATTGCTAAAGAAAAGGTCTTGACTTTGCATAAGCACTGCTGAGCAGTAACAAAAACATCCCTGTGTTATCAACACCGTTTCCAACACATATCCAAAACATAGCCCCATACCAGTGACCATGATGAAAATGAACTCTACCCCAGCCAAAACCAGCACAACTGTGTTCATAAAATCAATTGCAGTTGGATACAATTATTAGCAACACAAAAACTTACATGATATAGGGAGATGCTGTCTTTTGTTCCAAGATACAATTTCAGTGTATTGGATGCCACTGACGGATTACAGTGCTCTAGAACAAACAAACATCCTATAGTTTCTAATTAAAATGTTCCTTTGCTTGGAATTGTTGCATCCCAGAGAGGTTAATACAACACTTTAACATGTATGTATATTTGCTGTATTCACAGTGTTTTTCATTAAATGCAGTGTCAAAATTAAGATAGATCAGAGTGAAATTTTTCTTATTGCAAAATATTCATGTGTATTCCAGCAGGTGGCTTTGTTGAGTCACTGATGTTCTTCTGAACTGTGGAATCGTTTTGCATTAAAATAGTAGGGTTTGTGACAGTGTGCATCTTGCATTAGTTTAATGCTTATTAAATCTTTTTCTTTCAGTCTGATCTTGTGGATCAGAGTGTATTTAATTTTATCCCAGAGGGGGAACATTCAGAAATTTATAAAATACTGTCTTCTCATCTGCTGGAAGGAGATTCATTGACACCAGAATACTTAAAATGTAAGTAGCTATTGTGGGTTAACCCTAGTAGGCATCTCAGCCCCACACAGCTGCTCACTCACACCCCACAGCAGGATGGGAAAAGAATAAGAAGGGTGAAAATGAGAAACCTTGTGGGTGGAGATAAAGACGGTTTAATAGATAAAACAAAAGCCACGTGCACAAGCAAAGCAAAACAAGGAATTAATTTGCTACTTCCCATTGGCAGGCAGGTGTTCAGCCGTTTCCAGGAAAGCAGGCCCTCATCATGTGTAGTGATTACTCGGGAAGACAAATGCCATAAACACAAATATCTCCCCTTCCTCCTCCTTCCCCAGCTTTTATTGCTGAGCACTATGTCGTATGGTATGCGATATCCCTTAGGTCAGCTGTCCCAGCTGTGTCCCCTCCCATCTTCCTGTGCACCCCCAGCCTACTCAACCAGTGGGGTGAGGAGTGCAGAAAAGGCCTTGACTCTATGTAAGCACTGCTCAGCAGTAACTAAACATCTCTGTGTTATCAGTGCTGTTTTAGTCACAAATTGAAAATAGCACCATATGAGCTGCTGAGAAGAAAATTAACTCTATCCCAGGCAAAACCAGTATAGTAGTTGTGTTAAAAATAATCTGCTTTGCATCACATGTGATCAGTTCTTCCAGTGTTATTTAAGCAGAAACATATGGGTGAGCCCTGAAGAACAGAAACACTTCTTTTCTCCCCTTCCCCTGAAGAGTAGCATTTTATTGCATTTCACTCCTTCTTGTGTATTCCTGTGTATTGTGTATCATCTTGTTTATATAGCTTCTATTTAGACAGTTGCAGCAGTTGGTGAGAATAAAAACATGGCAGTCTAATGGGTTTTGGAAGTGCATGCTTTAGTAAACTTAAGTGTAGGGTAGCTGCTTCTTTAAAACAGCTCTGGTTTTCAGGGTTCTCTCTATGTCAATAGCATTTAAGCCCTTCGTGCACACATTCTAAAGGAGTTCTCCTTTAGGTTAGTTAATATCATACTGGTTAAAAGCAGAGACTGTAGCCATTTGAAATCACAAGACTTACAGTCTCTCAGTAAGTATGCAGCTTAATTATTCCTGCTTTCCATTTCATGTTGCCTATGTGCTTCATCAAGCATGTAGCTTATTAATTTGTTTATTCCTTTCTCAGCAAAATATCAACTAGAATTCTGTTGCCATATGCTGCGAGGAACAATAGATCCAAAAGAGCAACCTACATACGAATATGTAAAATTCATAGGAAATTTCAAGTGTTTGAATAATGGTAAGTAATTTCAGCAGTGTTACAGTGAAATACTTAGGAGCTTCACAGCTAGAGAGGTTTAGGACCATTGCGCAGAACTTAATGATGAACTAAAATCAGCCTTTCAAAATATGAACTTGAAGCAGAGTTATTTTTATATTGCTTTAATGAAAAAGAATTAAAACTGCCTACTGGGTATTGCAGGTGTGTGTGTTTGAATGCAAAACATAGTAATTATGCTTAATGCTTTTGATTAAAGAAAACTAAAATCTTGTAAAACGTTTTTTTCTTAAGAATGTAAGAGACATTTAAGCAAATGCTTTAAAATAAATCATAATCCATACTTGAGCGGGTGACTGGCTAACTTGAAGGTCAGTGGTACTGAGTACCTGCAGTTCTCATTATGCAGTGAGCTGGAAAATTTCACCCCCCGTTTAAATTCTGTGCTTTCACTGATAGGATTTACCACTCAGATGAGTGGATGGGCTGGTACAGTTTTCTGCGCTGAGTTCTTTTCCCTTCCATTGAAGTTATTTGTATTACTTGTGTACTAATATTACTCTTCTGTACTACATCTCTAATCTTTTTGGTCAGCCTGTGCTGACTGTTTACTTGAGAGGCATGTTTATTTGATCAGCCATATAAATGGGTTGTGCAGTGTAGACAGTAGACGATCTTCATAAAGATCACGTCCCAGAATATTATCAAACAGTATCTTATTTTTCTCACAAAAATGGGAGAGGTTGAGTCTTAGTGCCAAATTGCAGGTATGTAACATTATAGGAAATACAAGAAACAGGCCTGAAAAGGGCGAATATGTTGCCAGTCTTGGAAAGAGGAGGAGTTAGGAAACTGCAGACCAATTGGTTGCAATTCAATACTGGGAAATAGCCCAGAACAAGTAACTATATGTGAGCATCATGAAACTAGCAAGGATTGAATAGCAACCATTGTGGATTTTCCAGGTAGAAATAGCTTCAAATCAATTCATTTTCCTCTACCACAGAGTAGCACACTGTGTGGATAAGAGGACAAAGCACAAATAAATGATGGACTTCTTTAGTATGCTTTAGACAGTTAACATATTCTGTTCTCACAAACACGTAAGGGAAGCACATGTTAACTGAAGTTGCTGGAGAGTAGCTGCAGAAATTGGTGGGAAAGGCGACAAATGTTCACTGTCAAAATGGAGTTTTAATGGCCTGCTTCTGGATTTGATCGGTATTTTCACTGATGTTATGAGTAATGGAACGTTGTTTGCAGTCATGAAATGATGCAAGAACACTAAAACTAAGATAAGAATTCAGCCCTGAACTTAGAAAATTAATTATTTTGGGGGGAAAAAACCACCAGTACAAGAGACAGATTGACTAAGAACAAATGCAAGTTGCTATATTTAGGAGTGGCAAACTGTAGGAACAGGGGAAAAGATTACAGTTAGCTAGATAGTAGTCATTTAGAAAAAGGAGTTACTGTGGAATGTAAACTGAATATGACCAAATAACCACGAGCAATGTCTAAACCACATGAAGTAATCTGACTACACTTCTTGAAACCCCTGTGTCCTCATCCAGTTTTTGATGATGCTGTTTGTCAGGAGTAAATAAAGTAGCTGGAAAGAGTTCAGAGGAGAGCAATGAAAGCAATCAGAAATTTAAAAATTTAGCTTACAAGGCAAGATAAACTCTGAAGAAAAACCGAGAAGGGATAAGGTAGAGGAAGTTGCCTGTTTCCTTTCTGGTGGAAAGAGCAAGGAGCTGAAAGCTTAAATTGCATGAAGAAACTTAAGTTCTAATCTAGAGTTGAACTAAAACCAGTGAGGCTTGGAAGAGCCTGGCAGCATTTTGGAGCCACCATCGTTAGAGTCTAGTAATGGTAAAATAAATTGATACCTGCTGGAAATTAAAAGTAAGGTTACTCTCTTTTGAGGTCTAGTCCATCCTTTGCCCCCCTTCTGATTCCGTCTATCTCTGTGATTCAGTAAGTGGAATTTGTTTATTGTCATCTGACTGTCCTGATTCTTTCACGTACATAATTATTGTGCTTTGTTCTGTTACTCAGTATGTCTTAAGCTTGTGTCATTTGAATGTGATGGAAGCCTAGAAAAGAATACTTACTTCAGAGTTAAAAAGAAGAATTTAGCAAAACCTGACACAAGAGAGAAATTTCAAAGATGTTTTTGAAGAAGGTGTATTTCAGTAATTTTCAGTGGTTACCAAGAAAGATGAGGGTTGTTAGTTTCTTAAAACTGCTTTGTCCGATAATATCATACTAACTGTAATTTTAGTTCTTTGAGAAAGTTAGTTGATGATTGTGTTCCCATTACTGTATAACTGCTATTCCTGTGCATATATGCATATATATCATACGTAGTGTTTTTCTTTATGCATGTTGAGTTATAAGCAAACCGCATTAGAGAAACATTAGGCCATTTGTGATATTATTCTCCTTTTCCTCTCTCCGTATACTGTAATCTATGTTGACTTCTTCTCTGTCTTCCCTCAGTTCCCAACTCAGCACACAATGGTTTTGAAGGAACTATTCAACGATCGCACCGGCCTTCGTATGAAGACAAAGTTTGCTTTGTAGCCACAGTTAGATTAGCTACACCTCAATTTATCAAGGTATGTACAAGTGAACTCATTTTGTATCTTTTTAAATGGACTCTGAACAAGAAAACTTCGGAGAGAATGCACGCAACTCTTCACATATTATTAATCAAAACTGTAAGGAATTCTATTAAGTGAAACTGAAAGTGCCTGTGTTTCTTTTTGAACACACAAATAGGTTAAATGTTATGCAAAGCATCAAATGAAGTTGTTACGGTGAATGCCATTTCTAAATAGACATATAAACCAGTAATATCTAAGAAATAAATTTGGGTGTCTGTAGGAATATAATTTAGAAGTTTAAAATGAAAGATAACATTGAGATTCACTGGAGAAATTAATAGTTTTAGTTGAAAATCTGATGTGACTTTTATGTTGCTGATGGTCCTGCTGTAGTTTGACACAGCAAATCTGGTAGGGCTTAATTAAAGCTTACATTACTTGTCAATAACTGAGAGCTGGGTTTTGTTTCAATAGCGTTATTCAGTAACTTGGTTGTTTAAAAGAGAACATTTTGCTTACCTGCTAATGTACAGTGAAGGTATCTTTCCAAGTTTAGTTTAAGGATAATCCTGTTCCTTACCAAAATCAGTCAAAATAAATATTCAGGATACAGTACAGGGGTCTGTGATTCCGATTCAAATGATATGTTTTATACAAATATGTTGAGGTACAGGATAGTCTACTATCTAATATCTGGTCTTGCAATTCAGTTGTAAAGAAATGCCATGAAATTTATATGGCACATGGTTAAGCTGCTCTTTGTCATGCTGAACACTTAAATATTCTGTCTATAAATCGAATGCACTGGTGTCTTAGGCTGAAGATTAATGGTGGCAGCCTCTGAAGACATGGTCTATGTATTTTGCACTTTGAAAGCATAGTAGGGAGTCTGTGGAGAAATCACATAAACTTCAGTTCCATCAGGCTGAATAGGAACTGGATCTTTCCAGATTGCGTGGCAGAGAAAGCTTCTTGTTTATTTTTCCTGAAGCTATGGAAATCTTTTATCTGACACTTTTCTTCCAATGTGTGTCTAAATAATGTTCCATCTGTAATGCTTACAGTTTGTAGCGATATAGAATCATAGAATAGTTAGGGTTGGAAAGGACCTTAAGATCACCTAGTTCCACCCCCCCTGCCGTGAACAGGGACACCTCACACTAAACTATGTCACCCAAGGCTCTGTCCAGCCTGGCCTTGAACACCGCCAGGGCTGGAGCATTCACAACTTCCTTGGGCAACCCATTCCAGTGCCTCACTGCCCTCACTGTGAAGAACTTCTTCCTTATATCTAATCTAAACTTCCCCTGTTTAAGTTTAACCCCATTTACCCCTTGTCCTACCACTACAGTCCCTAATGAAGAGTCCCTCCCCAGCATCCTTGTAGGCCCCCTTCAGATATTGGAAGGCTGCTATAAGGTCTCCACGCAGCCTTCCCTTTTCCAGGCTGAACAGCCCCAATGTGTGATTTTTGCTTCATGAAGTACTTGGGGAAGGGGAGGAAAAGACCAACACAGAAATATTTGTCAATATTTCTGTCTTTCGAAGTCTGACAGTTTAGAATGTACTGTAGTTAAACTTTTGTGTTTCCTGCTTCTGGCACAGAATCTTCGAAAGTTGAGGAGCTATTTGGAAGTTGAGATCTATTTATGATCTTTCAGGTCTCAGTCTCCTGAGGGCGAAAGCCTTACAGGTTATACTCTGGCCAAAGTTTCATTCCTCTACCTGAACTTCTAGGAAGCTTTCACATTACAGAGGTTGTAAGATCCTCTCAAGGGTTTTGATTAGTGCTGCTCATCTGGGAAATCTTGTGAAGATGACTAACATTAGAGTGAAGACTTTCAATCTGACAATACTTGTTCATACTCTGATAACCTTCTGCTATTATTGAGGCTAGCATTGACTAGCAAGTAAGTGTTATGTCAGGAATTTTACCATCCCAGTAAGTTTACTGACAGATGTGTGATGCAGCCAGTAATAAGATGCGTATTTTAGTGCTGGCTTGCCTTATTTGAGATAGAACCTGTTGCTCATCTGCCACTTGTTCTCTTTAATTCAGATGGCATATGGCTCTGGATTTTTTTTACCTAGAGTGTAATTTCTCAAGGATGTACAGTGCTTTTGCAGAAAGCCATAGTATTCATGAGAATAATCTCCGAAAGTTCACATTTTTATTTTCTGCATGACACCACCACTTTTGTAACAAAATGTACCAAAAATTTTGCTCCCCACTGAAGGGATTTGTCTCTACACGTTCTTAAAACATTTGTCTTGAATTTTGGCTGGTAAATGATTGAATCCTATCAAGAAGACAGGATTAACTCAGCCAAAAGGAGTCTATTGGAATATTTTTTTGTTACAAATGAAAATCCTTTCTCTTCTAGATGCCTTGTTGACAACTTCAGCAAGATGCTTTGTTGATAGCTTCTACCAGGTGTATTTTATAGTAGAGTATCTGCAAATCATTAATATAAATGCATCGAGTAATTGGATGCTAACCTGTTGCCAGCTCCTCTTTAGCAAAGATATTTTTACTGTGTTTTTACTTCCTGCATTGAAGTTATTTTTATTTTTGAGTTGTGCCCAAATAACTAGATTAAAAGAAACAACAAATCAAAAGTGTATCTCAAGGATGTACGCTTGCACTGTCATTTCTTTTCGCTATGTGTGCTGCTTTATTAAGTGCTGTAATCTTAAGAAAGTAGATGAGCTTCAGGTTTTAGAGGTAGTTCCAGTTTTGAAGGTTAAGTCTTGATAACTGGAAGTCACACACTAAGAGTCATAAATTTGTGCCCAGAGTAGTTTTTGTTCATTACCTCCATCATGTAACTCACTTTCTAGTTGCTGTCTTTAGATTTTACACCAGTGAAGGTGAGGAAAAAACATTACCTAGATATGTCCACTTTTTTCTTTCATAGAAAGAGAACTTAGAAATACCTATATAAAGAACTGCAAAATGTCCACTCTTTGTATTACAACCTGAAAGAATGAAAAGGAAGGTAGTCCCTTTGTGAGAACAAGTTAGGTACTGTATTTTTCCACAGGACTATTTCAGTAGCAGATGTTTGCAGAGCAGCAGTGTGCATGTCTGTCCACATCTGTTGTGAATATTATGTCAGTGCAGCAGCGGCTTCCGTATTGTAGTCTTATGGAAACTATTGCGGTATCTGATCATCAGTAGGTTCCAGTATTCCTGGCAATGGGAATACTGTTGCAAGCTCGTACAAGTGTGACAGGTGTGTGCACGGGTCTGAAAATAAAGATTTACTGATCTCTGATTTTCTGAGGAGTTTATTTGTATATGTGCATGTATTCCATCATCTTCTTGTAAGGCAGTACTAGAGGAGTCTGTAAAAGACTCGACTGGCCTGGAGTACTTAGTTCTGTTACTGTCTCAGCAGGACGCACAGTAACTGGTGGAGCATCTTCACCTCTCTGGAAGGAGACAGTAGAAACTGCCAGACATGCACTGGTTGTGCATATGTCTGAGTGGAATACATCTAAAATGGTGTACAGAATACCTTGAGGATTTGTTGTAATAGTGGAAATACAATCACTCATCGATTTTTCATGAGGTCTAAACATGAGTAGCGTGGGTTTTGTAGTAGGTGTCTGCCCTCTCAAGCCAAAGTGATTTAGAGTACACTGTATTCACTACAAGGAAGAATCCTATTCCCGAACTCAAAATAACGTAACCTTTCTGCTAATGTTGGTTTTTACCCATTATAAGCATATAGTGTAATCAGAGTGTCTGGTGGGAGTGTTTCAGCTCTTCTTTTATTTGTTACAAGTTAAAAGCATAACTGCAGGAACTGTTGATTTCTGCTTGTACTCCTGTGTTTGTAGTTACTGAGCTTGAGTTTAATCTCACACCGGGGTTGTCCCACTTAAATCAACCGAGTGTCAGCCTGGCACAGCTGAGATTAGATTCTACCTCAGTACTATGCATCTAAATGAGTAAAACCAATGAAGCTGTCTAAAAATAACATTATAACTATTGTGGAGTTACCTACTAACTTTAGGTAAGCCTGAATTTCGAAAGACCTGATGAATTAGACTAGAGCAGTTTTGAGAGAGATTTTTATTTTTCTACTTTTTAGGAAATGTGCACTGTTGAAGAACCCAATGAAGAGTTCACATCTAGACATAGCTTAGAATGGAAGTTCCTATTCTTGGATCACAGGTGCAATTCCTTCTATGTATAGCAGCAATAGTAGCTGAATCACAGTGGTGGCTATAATATTTAGAGTTCACTAATCAGTATTAACTACTTGTAACTTGTGTTGGGTTTAATTTTTAATTTTTTTCAGAGCACATACTATAAACAAGAAAACTTACATAAATGAAATAACTTTGGGGTTTTTGTGTGAAAATGAAATGACATTAATTTTTGTATTAATTAGGGCACCTCCGATAATAGGTTATCTTCCATTTGAAGTTTTGGGAACATCAGGATATGATTATTATCACGTGGATGATCTAGATAATCTGGCAAAATGTCACGAGCATTGTGAGTACGACTAAGTTGCTAAAATGAGCAAGTTTGCTTTATGGATGTTTGGTTTAAAGATTGAGTTGTACAACTGTTGCAGTGAAATTCTGTGATACGTTTGAGTGACATGTCTTTACTCCCATTCATTTCACGTTATCACACTGCCGATCTTTATCTTTCTTGTGATACAGAGCTACAAAACAGATATAAGTTTATCTTAGAGTTTTCACTGTGGTAAGTTGAAGGGCACAGCACTATCCTCTCCAGTTCTTCCAATAGCAATTAAAAGGCTCCATGATGTGTAATAAATGCAGTAATTGTTTGAACATGCAATAAAGTAAACTTTCTGCTTAGTTATGTTTTTCTTTATAAAGCTGTGTTTAAATTCTTTTGAACATGCATACTCCACAATATGTACAAAACCCACAAAAATGGAAGTTTGTTTCCTGCAGAGCTCTGAAAAATGCAGTATAGATTATTTTTTTGGTAGAAAGCTACATTTTTAAACCTGTTCTTAGTCATTGTCATAATACTGGATTTAGGTGTGGTTTGGGCCATATAAAGCTGGGAAATAATGTTTATTATGTAATTGCAATATTTACAGCCTGGAAAGACAGTAAACTTTATTCCTCACCTTTATAGTAATGCAATATGGGAAAGGGAAGTCATGTTACTACAGATTCCTTACAAAGGGACAACAATGGATTTGGCTGCAAACACATTACTATATTACGTATCACCAGTGGAATTCCAGGCCAGAGTTTATTGTCTGTACACACACTGTTGTAAGGTAAGTTCTTTTTTTTTAAATCTGTATTAGAGAAATTCTAATGGCATGGGAGCTGTATTGCTGGTCTTTTGGGAGGTAGAGAAATCCTAGTAGTTTAAGGAATCATTGGAAAACTGCCTGAGATGCTTTGTAAGCAAAGTAGCTCTGAGGGCTTTGTTTTTTGAAGTATGTGTTTTTAAGGCATCCAATTATATGGTAGTCATATTTGGTTTGTTCTTCTAGTTATGCAGAAGTTAGAGCAGAAAGACGACGTGAACTTGGTATTGAGGAGTCTCTTCCAGAGATAACAGCAGATAAAGTGAGTGTCACAGATAAAGTGAGTGTCTTACATGATTTTATTTTACCTCTTTTTTCTTTCATACTTAAAGTAATATGTAAGCAAATGCACAGCAGCAAGAAATGTTTTCTCCTATTACAGATAATTACACTGATCTCTAAATAATGTGACTATTTAAAGCTATCAAAGTAGTCTAGGAAGGGTGTTCGGTTAGCGGTGTTCTGCCCTGAACGCTTACCATCCTCTTTTCAGGAGTTCATGTGCATGTAGTTATAACATGGCAACACCCCTAAGTCCTTATTAAGATCTGCTTCCTGCGGAGATGGATTCATAAATAAATATTCTTCCTTACTGGAAGCACCCATAATCTGAAAAACCAAGGTCAATGCACAAATATGGCTTAAAAGAATTCACAGGAGGAAAGCTGGAGCTGTTCCATTTTGTGACTCTGTCCCACTTCTTAGGAGTGTACGAAATTCATTTTGAATTAATGTCATTGGAAGCTCAGTGACTCTTAGATAAACCAGCTTGTACAGATGCTCTGTCCTGTTTTCCCCAGGCAGTTCAGAAATGTTTCCCCTTGGCAGTTCAGCAAGTTTCATCTGACAGTGCTCCTTCTAGTGGAATTAACTCATCCTTTCTCCAAAGAATAAGCAGCTCACTCATTACACCAGTGTTCAAACTGTATTGAGTTGCTAGGGGAGGAGGTGAGCTCAGCAGTCAGTCTATGGCCTATGTCTGCATGCATTTTGGTTTCTAGGCTTACATGGCTTCAGTTTGGATTCTTTTCCAAGAACAAAAGCCACCAATGGAAACTGAACTAACAGATACCAAACAGGCCACTACTTCTGTGCAGTCACCTGTGTAAGGGGGTTGATATTAGGCACAGCATGGATTTAGATATTTGCTAACGGAAAAGTACATTGTATGCTGAATCAGATAAAATAATTGTTGTTCATGTGTGTCTTTTCAGAGTCAGGACTCTGGATCTGACAATCACATAAACACAGTGAGTCTCAAAGAAGCACTGGAAAGGTTTGATACCAGCCCCACACCTTCTGCTTCTTCCAGGAGTTCAAGAAAATCTTCACATACTGCAGTATCAGATCATTCATGTAAGCACCAACTGTTCCAAATATAACTGCCATCCCAGTGAAGGTTTTCTTTAATTAAATGCATAACTAGCAGTTAATATCATTTTATGAAAAGTGTGCAAATGAAAATGTCCTTTTTGATGGTTCAGAAATCTGCTGACAACTCAGATTTTCAGAGGTCTTGTAGTGACTTCTACTTCTGAAAGTACAACAGCGGACTCTAGACCACTGTATTTCAGTCCATCAGATTGTGGTGTTGTTGGATAGCCAGGGTAAAAATAGAGTCCAGGCCTTAATTTTCTTTCTATTCGTGAAAAACATCCTGTGATTGTATTATTGCATTGCAAAATTGAGATTACTATTAACATGTCTCTTTCTGTTGTAACTCTGAACATTGTCAGCAACCCCAACTAAAATGACAGTGGACACTAGCACTCCTCCAAGGCAAAGCTTATCTGGTCACGAAAAGACTGCGCAAAGAAGATCATCTCTGAGTAGTCAGGTAACTCTTCAGAGAAAAATTTTGTGCTTAATCAATGGAATTTCATGTTATTTAAGAGGTATTATTAAAAAACCTTAACTTTGTTTCTTCTGAAAACACATATTAAACTGCAACAGTTTCACTTGCAATACACGAGTATCAGAATTGTATCATCAATATGCAACTTTGGTTATACAATGGAATACAATAGTTAAGCATTTAAGTATCTATTTTATGGCACTAGGGTTGGTGAGATTGTGTATGAATCTCTGTTTTCATCTGCATGTAACTTCTTTCTACAATCCTGCATTTTTAATATACATATGAATATAAGCAATTATAAGCATACATGTAAGTGCCAACATAATGCTGTGTGTGCTGCTATATAATTTTACGACTCTAAAAATATTAGTGAATACTTTCATATAGCTTCTGAAATCTTGGTAACATGAGAAAATGTCATGCTTCATGCACTTGGTACTCATGTTGCACCTGAACTACTACATTCATTTCAGAAATAGAATGGTTATGAAAATACGTATTTTTAAACATTATTAGTTTAAGAATAAATCAAAGCTGTCAACTTCCAAACTTGTTGGAAAAGTTTTCCCTTGGTACAAAGAAGACTTGTAAAACAGTTGTAATTGTAATTTCTGTTTTTCCTGTTTTATACCTACTGCTTCTATATATTTTTAGCAGTGGAAAAATTATATACCTCGATATATGTATAATCAATTGCTTTCATGTCCGTTATTCTCTGATATTTAAGGTTAGATCTTTCAGGAAACATTTACTTGGTTTTTTTCATATGTTCGTATGATGTTATTTTGGAATTGACACATTGTGTAAAGTACTTCAAGTCAAGTAGGAAGTTCATTCCAATTATGGAACAATTTTTTCAATCCTAGTCTTTAAGCTCCCAGTCTCTTGGACAGCCAGTAGCACAACCAACAGTATCTCAGCCTGCAACTTTACAGCTCCAGTCTGGCATGTCCCAGGTATGTATTAAGTTGGTTTATTGTTTATTATTTTTCAAACAGTATTGTTCTCCTGGAGAAACTAGCTGTTCATGGCAGATGTCTAGGGAAGAACAGAAGTGGCTATCATAGCTTCTCTGTGGGCTCAGCCTCCAACAGTTTGTGTCTGAGGGTATTCCCAAGTTATTTGCATATTTTAGCTCTGGGTGAATTTTGGCAAACTCGTACAATTCTAATTTTTAACCTGAGAGAGCTTTACTGTGTAAACTGCTGAGGCTTTTTGTGTAATCTTGATGATTTGGATACCAGTTAATTTCTTTTGCTATGGATTTATACTTTTTAGCTCACCAATTCTGATGCATTGATAAACTGTGACATTTTCATGCTAATGAATTTGTCATCAGATTATGGTATTAGCAGTTTAAAAAGCAGTGCTTGATTTCTTTCCTACTGCAGAGGAGTGTATTTACTGCCTGTAAATGTAATGATTTTTGCTCAGCTTTTTGCTTATTCATTTCACTACAGCCTGTGTTTCAGTTTTCAGCTCAGTTAGGAGCTATGCAACACCTGAAGGACCAGCTAGAGCAAAGAACACGCATGATAGAAGCAAATATTCATCGGCAGCAGGAAGAGTTGCGCAAGATTCAAGAGCAGCTTCAAATTGTCCATGGTCAAGGACTCCAGGTGAGTTAGAGTAACTCTTGAAAGTTTGATTTGTAGAGAATGTAGGCATCTAAAATGAGACTCGGGCACTTAGTTCTACAGGCTGATCCTCCCTATCCCCGTCAGATGACATCTGGACCTAATGTACCTAAAATCCATAGTAGCATCTAAGCTACTGTTCCTTGGGTACCTGATATTTTGCTTCTGAATCTATGGGAAAGTGCCTCAGTGTATCTTTTCAGTATTGAGGAGCTCAAGCCTAGCTTATGCCTAAACCTCAGTGTAAAAGGATGCAGTGATTATTATTTCTTGCAGAGGTCTGCAGCAATTACAGTATTAATCCAAAATGTGCAAGATGAGCATTTATTTCCTCTTTTAGCTTGAAGGTGTCAAATTAATTTTTTGTTTCTTAAGCTGTCCTGTCAGACTGTGGTCCTCCTGCAGACCCTTCTGGTAGCAGTTTTGCTTTGCATGGTACACTGAAGTAGTTAGTGAGCCAGAGAGACCTGAAGTCTAGAGGATGCATTACTCAGTCTAGCAGCTGACTACCTGGCTTCTGTATTTTATCAGTGTCATTTATTCTAATTTTGGATTTTGTCATTGTCCTTTCAGCAGCTCTCTTTGGAAGAAAAGAATCATCTTACTGGGTTTTTCAAGTTAAAAACAAACAAAGCACCCAAAAACCCCAAACAACAAAAAAATAACCCCCAAAAACTAGAGTACCTGTTAAGGAAATAATCTAAATATTTTCAGCGTGGATGGTGAATGAAAAGTAGAAAAAAAATACTTTCTGGAAGTTTTGAGTATGTTGCTTAAATTCTGTCGACAAGTAGGAGTTTCTGGCATCTGCCATTTTTAGTGTTTTATCATATCTAGCACAAGCCTGCCAGTAGTAGACTGCCTGTAGGTGCCTCAAAAGGACAGATTCACAGCCCTCTTCCCATGCACTGTGGAGGGACCTTATTCAGGACTGTGGAAACTAAGAAAAATATAATTCTTAATATT
>NW_009938571.1:0-13781 GCF_000696875.1 Nestor notabilis
GACGACACGGGATGGAAGTAAACATACAAAATATAAGAAAGGAACATAGCTCTGTACATCTCCTGGCTAGGAGGATGGGTGCCCATACAGCTGCCATCTCCCATTACAGGGCACACAGCATTATGCACTCAACCACATCATGTGAAAAGGCAATGGTTATTGAAGCAAAACCTTTCCCACCCCAACCAGGCCTTATTACCATGATAAATGAAGCCATAGGGCTTCAACTTCTCAACAGGAAAAGAACAATTTTATTACCTGGTTCTCCTCTTTATTTTAAGTGTAGATCAAGAAGAAGTAAGCTATCTCAGGCTAAGTTGTACTTTACAAGTTGCATTCATTCTATATTACCAAAAGAATGTGGGGAATCTAACAGAACTAAGTTTATGCTGCTGAGTCTTCCACATAAATATCTTTTAAATTAGATTTTGTATTTGAAACATAAGCAAAAATCAGCCTTATTGGAGCACGCTATTATTTCTAAAAAGGCTACCTGTTAACATGGATATGATTTACTACAATGTTTTACTCCCAATTGTAAAACCTGTTGTTAAGTTTCAGTAAACAAGACTGGGTCTATAGGACCACTAGCTTATGAGCTCATAAATAACCAGAACTGCTACTAGTGAAACAAAATAAGTTTTAAATACAACTTGTATAAATAATTCATTATCAGCTAGAACTTAATGATTTTAAAAAGTCCACTGGGAACAAAAACTGCATGTGTAATAAAAAGGAACTTACCACCTTCACTAAGTATTTCAGTGGTATAACATAGTGACATCATCACTGGCAAAATTAGTTTAATTACTAAGATATTCTTTATGGAAAATGTAAGACAAAAAAATGCAACTGTAGAATCCAAATAGAGCAGGGGGGAGAGAGGGAAGTATTCACTTACTTTCCACTAGTAAGTTAAATTAACAGCTGAGAGACTGCTTTTACTTCATCGCTCAAGACAGCCTTTTTTCACTGTTCGTGCCCCACTATGCAGTGTTTAGGATCAATATATGTCTGTGGGACCACAAACTTCAAAACCAAAACAAAACAGAAGTTTTGTATGGCGAGGTGGGAAAGACATGGACACAGTACTTTCTCCTCTATCTGTAACTTTGAGAACTACATACCAAAGAAAACCACAATAATCATTCCATGTAAAAATTGACACATGCCAAATGAAGAGATAAGATGATTCAAGGGGAAAGCAACTAAAACAGCCTTTTCCAAGGGCTCCTCCAGATCCATGAACAAACATGTTTGTTTCCAATATATATGTGTTGTCTGAAGGAAAGGTTTTGGTGCTACAACAAATCAAATCTCAAGGGCTAAGCACTCCCCTGCCAACACAACACAGCTTTGCTGTCAGAAGAACAGATTTAAATTGACACATTTGATACAACAACATTGTCCTGAACAACTGTAACAACTACAGGGCAGATTCTCTCAAATAAGAAACCTATTTGTTTCTTTAGACTTCACACACTGATGAACTGGTGTTACAGGGGAGGGGTTTTTCTTTAGTAGCAATGTTTACTACACTGCTTGTCCCTTCCAGACTGGACTTCCTTTGCATATCCTGTACCTATAGCTTTCAACACCTGTTAATAAACAGATCATTAAAATCTGTTAAATGGAGGAGGTTGCGTTTTTACATCCTGGCTGCAAATCAGCTTACACTGATCCAAGTTCAGATGCCAATGCTGCTCTCCCGGCACTCACCAGCAAGTATTCTGGTCACCTCCCTTCAGGCGGCAGCACTACGGCTCATGCAACATGCAGTGTTAATTTGGGAAGCCCATACATCTGAAAACAAATCCACCCCTGCCCATCTTTGCACAGCCAACACCACTGCTCCCCATCTCTCCCTCCTCTACCCAAAACCACACATTGCAGTTTTCCAACCTTCTTGAACACATCTACAAAGGACTTGCATTTGATACAAGGCAGAGGGCAAGGCTGCATTGGTGGACCTGCAGCATCTCACACTTGCGGCATCCCTTTTTATCTTTTCACAAACTCCCTAAAAATATATTTCTCTGTGAAAGAATAGATCATGTACTAAAAGACAGTCCTTTTCAAGAATTGAGCAGGTTCAGAATAATCATCCCTTCCTTACAACATGAGTTTAGTTTCACAAGTAGATTAAAAGAAACCACCTACAAGAACTACTGTGTTTTAGAAAACGTGACAAAACCAGGCATTCTGTCACAGCCTGAAGAGAGTCCAACCTGCTTTTACGAACACTTCTACAAATACCTAGTAGAAAGGGGGGAGGAAATATTCATCTAGGCCCTTACGTCTCCCTTCTGAGAAAATCTCTCACATACAGAGGATGAATTCAGCAACAGACCGGGATACAGTCTGGCACTCAGCAGCAGACAGCCTACCCGGGTAAACCATCCTGCTGGAGACCACCCCTTCTGTATTGTATGAAACACTGCATGCCATCAGCAGTCACAAAGCCAACACTGATTTTGTGGCAACTGGCACTACTCCAAAGGGTAACTGTCGCATGGTACAGAAAGTGGAGCATGCACACTTACCTATCCAAATTCCTGAGAAGGCAGGCACACGCAGCTTTAGCAAAAACTCCTGGCGGCTGTCATGACCAGCTTCAGAGGAATCATGCCATGGTGAAACCTAGAAGCAGAAAGACCAAGGGTATGAACAATATTTGAAAGGGAAACAAACAGGTTAAACATCTTTTTCAAAAGTGAAATGGTACTGTAGAAATTGTGCTACTTAGAAGCCAGAAGCAACAAAGACTTATAAAACTATGAACCTATTAAGTTTATGCAACTAACTTAGACTCATAGAATGGTTTGAGTTGGAAAGGACCTTAAGACCATCTAGTTCCAACCCCCCTGACATGAGCAGGGACACCACACACTAAACCATGTTGCCCAAGGCTCTGTCCAACCTGGCCTTGAACACCACCAGGGTTGGAGCATTCACAACTTCCTTGGGCAACCCATTCCAGTGCCTCACCACCCTCACTGTGAAGAACTTCTTCCTTACAGCTAATCTAAATTTCCCCTGTTTTAAGTTTAAACCCATTGACCTATCACTACAGTCCCTAACGAAGAGTCCCTCCCCAGCATCCTCGTAGGCCCCCTTCAGATAGTGGAAGGTTGCTATGAGGTCTCCACACAGCCTTCTCTTCTCCACGCTGAACAGCCCCAACTTTCTCAGCCTGTCTTCATATGGGAGGTGCTTCAGCCCCCTTATCATCCTCGTGGCCCTCCTCTGGACTTGCTCCAACAGCTCCATATCCTTTTTACGTTGAGGACACCAGAAGTGTACACAATACTCCAAATGAGGTCTCACGAGAGCAGAGTAGAAGGGCAGGATCACCTCCTTTGACCTGCTGGTCATGCTTCTTTTGATACAGCCCAGGATACAGTTGGCTTTCTGGGCTGCAAGCGCACACTGAAGTCGGCTCATGTCAACCAACACCCCCAAGTCCTCTGCAGGGCTGCTCTGAATCTCTTCTCCACCCCACCTGTAGCTGTGCCTGGGATTGCCCCGACCCAGGTGTAGGACCTTGCACTTGGCTTGGTTAAACTTCATGAGGTTGGCATTGGCCACCTCACAAGCGTGTTGGATGGTATCCCTTCCCTCCAGCGTATCAACCGAGCCACACAGCTTGGTGTCGTTGGCAAACTTGCTGAGGGCGCACTCAATCCCATTGTCCATGTCACTGACAAAGATGTTGAACAACACAGGTCCCAACACCAATCCTGAGGGACACCACTCGTTATTGTTTTACAACTGGACATTGAGCCATTGACCACAACTCTTTGTCTGCGGCCATCCAGCCAGTTCTTTATCCACTGAGTGGTCCATCTATCAAATTGATGTCTCTCCAATCTAGAGACAAGGATGTTGTGTGGGAGCGTGTCTAATGCTTTGCACAAGTCCAGGTAGATGACGTCAACTGCTCTGCCCTTGTCCATCAGTTCTGTAGCATCATCATAGAAGGCCACCAAATTACTCATCTGAGAGTGCTCACATGAGAAGTTTCTTACTGTAACAATCCCAACCTTTCTTTTATCACCCTTTTTCTGAACCAACATATTTTCTCCCAGAACACATTCTGCCAAACATTTGGTTACACCTGAAAGGGGACATTTCACAGTGCTGTGGCACACTTTTTTTCAACGTAAAGGCCAAACACAAGGGAAAGAGGGAGGTTCCTTAAGTCAATAATACACTCCTCTAAGAAGTCCCCACATATAGCAAGGAAAAAAATGTTCAAAGCTAGTCCTTCATATTTACCAGGTCCTGTATTGAAATCTGTATTGTTTCAACATTAGCCTTAATATCTGACCTCTGTCTATTGCTACAAAAGATGATTGGAGACCTCTAAAATTAGACTGGGCAAACAGATGTAACCATGGAGATTTACACTGTGAACTCTGCAGGGGCACAAACTGGAGGTAGAGCACAGACCAACAGTGAATTTTTGTTCTCCTCCCACCAAGCTCAAGCATTAGAGGAGATGTGTGGTGTATCATATCAAAAAGACGGATTAATATCCAACTCTAAACAAGGAGACTGGAGGAGAAGACCTAGGTAATTTCTCCAAACCTGGTTTTCCCCAGTCCCGATCACTGCACAGCTATGTAAGACTTTGTGCTGACAAGGGGCAGAGAAGGCATGGGTCAGGGTAAGCAGTCAAGGATGGCTGCTTTCAGCTGCAATGCCATCCTAAACTGCATGTAAAATCATGATACAATCCCTATTTATTATATTATAGTGATCTCTGAAATTTGATAGGTTGATATGCAACTGATTTTTAGTCACCCATTACTACTCTCCCAACAATTTCTAGACAAAAGTTGAATGAAGTTTGAATAGTTGATTGCAAGAACATTAGTAATCAACCAGAATTTTTTAAGAAGTGCCAGACATCATTATAACAGAGCTCAAGAAAGTCATTACTGTTATCTTCCTTTAAGTAATTAAAAATAAAGCTTTCAGAGTTGGGTTTTCTAATTGCAAGTTAAGTTTAGGCTTATTGACAAAGTATTATGTGAAATTAGGACCTTGGAAAAATAAGAAGCATCATCAAAAGAGCTGCAGTACACAAAGAAATCATCATCATGTGCAGCAAAAGCAGCTTCCAAAGGTTAGCGAGAACTAAACTCATGTTTAAAAAACGTAACATTCCACGAAGAACTGCTTTTTACCTTTCATATCATCAATAAACTGAGCCTGTCTCTTTCAAGTAGAATCACATTCTAATTTCGGGGTAGACAAGTTCAATTATCACTCAGTGTAATGAAGCAAGTAAAAGGTTTAAAATCTATCTGCTTGCAATTGCTACTGGCATTTTGGCAAGTCATTTGGGCAGCAGGTAAATAAATCATTTCCTCAGGTGGTGGCCTTCTGTTCAAGAAAAAATTTCCAAACTTTAGGGTGAAATTCTTCACCGATTCAAGCATTACTAAGATGCATCATAATTCCAGCCCAGAACTCTCCATTTTCTTTGGTGTTAAATTATAGACCTGCTGTGTAAAGACAACTTTTTTCTTTTTTTTTTTTTTTTGGTAAAAGATTGCCTGTGAAGCTCAATTGTGATTGGGAAGGCCGCCTACACAGCAGAGAGGGTGAGAAAAAACACACTTGCAGAGCTGAAAAAACATTGGTGTAGGCGTAAAGAGGGAGGGAAGAATGAACTTTGTTCTACTGAAAAAGGCTATTTTCTTACCTCACCCTTGAAAGAGCTAAAAATGTGTTACTTGAAGAGAATTCAAAGGATTGTTTGCTAGGTTCCAGATGTCAATATGCAGCACAAACAAAATGAGGAATCCTTGCAGATTCATCCCCTTGGCTTCAGAATCTGACACCTATCCAAGGAATGCTTCACTTCCCCCACTTCCCTACTGCATTCTGCAACAGCTGTTCTCACGGAGCAGCAAGTCACCTGCACATCAGCAGTCCAAAGCTTTAGAAGCCTTATATAATTAATGACATCAAATGAAATTGTAACCAAAGCCTTTTCAAAAAAAGAAGGGGAAGGAGAATGCTCTGTAGAAACATTAAGAATAACTAGCATTTATTCTCAGCAGAACCTAACAATATTTGAAAATGCTGAAAAAAGTAACTACAAAAAGTACAGATGTTTCTTTCTCACAGTTTCCTTCCTCCCTGGCCTACACAGCCTTCAGTCCATTCATGTCCCCGGAAAAGTAAGCAGACCTTTCAGGATGTCCTATTAACTACTCTAGATTTTCAAAGGAAAGAAGGCATAAGCATCAGCGGAAAATATCCTTCTCTGTTTTCTTTAGCAAGGCACCACCTATACACGTTACACTTTCTAAACAAAGAAGTCTACATGACGTGTTCTCATGCCATCACAAACCTATGAAAATATTTTAAATAGGTCTGTCTTTCCCTTCATAATAAAAACAAAAGGCTGTTGACGTACGTGCATTAGCTGATTATTACTGTGATTACTACCAGAGGAATGAAGAGAGCCAGGACAAGTTTCACCAATGAAGTTCAACAAACATGAGATGATGCACTGCAGGGAAAAGACGCTGCTGATGCTGCTATGGCACTGGACCAGCCTCCAACCTATTTGCAAACCCTACCTCAGATTGCATAGGACTCCAGCACCTCATTTGCTTGAGTGTTCAGGTGGGTATTTTCAAAGCCCTGTGCCTAGCAGATGACTGAATTCCTGCACCCAGAGTACACTGCTGCAACAGAGAACAGACTACAGAGCAGTACTCCTGAAGGTCCACCTTCAACCAAAGCTTTCACAGGGCTTTTAAGTTTCATCTCCTGCCAAACACATGCTTTCACTGAAGATGCTGAATGCCAGAAACTAATAAATAACATTACTACAAAGTAAACTTCATTCTTATACATCTTTTCAGCTATACGATTGTTGAGCAGTAATGGCTGTTACTCATACAGAACACAGGTAGGACAGGATTCTGAAAAGCACCAAGCCAGCTGACTTGCACAGACCTATATGGCAACAAAAGCAGCACACTCAGAAGTCACAGCTAAGCTCTTAAAATTACTCTTAAAAATACAAGACAGTTGCTCCTGAAGCCCACTGAGGCACAAATTCTTCTGGGTCAGAAAGGCAGATAAGGATGGAGTACCAAAGGGGAGCATAAAACTCATCAACAGTAGAACCCCGGGGCGGGGGGAAGGATCTGAAACATTGAGTATAAAATGGTGAAAAATACAGAAGCAAGAAACGTAGTAAGGCGAGGAGAAACAAGTATCAAAAAAATAAAGGCATATGAAAACTAGTAAGAATTGAAATCCCTTACCTTAGGAAAATTTTAATTGTGTATTATAAAAAGAGGTATATAGATTCCTACTAAACTCTGAAACTACAGCCATCTTGACTTTCACCCTGGTGAAAAGCGAAATACTATTTCTGACACCTTAATAAAGCCTCTCTACGTACTAATACACATATAATTCTAACAAACCAAAACTCCATGAAAATATTACACAACAAATCAATCGCATACATAGAATTTGCATCCTAATAAAGCATATCCTTTCATGCTCGGCTTGTCAAGCTAAAGAACATTTGCTTCAAGAGTCACTGCCAGAATAATGCGATCTCTCGTATACTTCCATCAACTTCACTTTTAGGTAAAATGAAGTT
Source organism: Nestor notabilis (assembly GCF_000696875.1). NCBI lineage: Eukaryota > Metazoa > Chordata > Aves > Psittaciformes > Psittacidae > Nestor > Nestor notabilis. The sequence goes on from NW_009938571.1 coordinate 7,643, forward strand.
TTATTTCTCCTTCGTGAGAACAGAAGAGGTCAAGGTTAGGAAGGCTGTGTTTTACCTCAGGCTGTAAGATCTCCAGTCAGACAAAGGCTATTACACAAGAAAAAACCCAGAAGAGCATGGAGGGCTGTCAGGGGATTCTCACCTGCTGCTGGCAGCAAAATTCAGACAGAATATTTACCTTTTGCTTTTCAGATACCAAGACCTTCAAGAATTTCTCAGAGATACATCTTAACAAGGAAGAAAGCTCAACTAGTAAAACATTTTTACCTGTTCATATCTTCTTGTAAAACAGCAGTAAAGAGTCTTGAAATTGAGTTATACTTCAATTTTTGAATGGAGATTCAGTTCAGGTTGGGGGGTGTCTGGGTTCTCATTTTGTGTGTTGTTTTTTCCTCTCATCAAGAGTAAACTAAAAGTCTGATGAAGATTTACAGCCTGATACAAATTCAAGCACCTTTGACATCATAATTATAACAGTATCAATCAAAATTAGTAACATTACATTTAATTATTAACTACTCTGCTGCCCTGTCAACAGGAGTCAATTACTATAATTCTCAACGTTTTTCTCAAAAGGGGTAATGAAGCAAAATTTCATTTAAACCCATTTGACCTGAAAAGGCTTCTTCTGATGTTCACAACATCATTTTTGTGCGGTACACCATAAATTTTCCTAGTTATTCACAACCACCATGGCTTACACACTTCCACACTGAGGACAGTTTTCCAGCCACACAGTGTACTACTGTAACAGTAAGTGGCTTAATGTTTACTTTCATATAATTGCATGTCCTACAAGTGAAATACCTATACCAAGAAGATACTCCTAAGTTGAAAGAGTTTCTAATTCATGAACCAGTGTCCAGTCCCAAAGTAACTGAAGTGAAACATCAAGGAATTTACAGAGCAGAACCATGAAAATGTAAACTTGGGCATTATCCCTGATGACAGTAAGCACTCTAAAGTAAGGAATGCAAATACTTAAATTTGAAATGGAGAAAACCAACAACAAATGCAAACAGTTCATTTTTTCTCCCTTACATGAAGTAGTGGCCCACCCTTTTTGCTGTCCAATATTCGCTCTTTAAAATTAGGTTCTCTCTTCAGAGAAGTTATCCTATTGCTTTTCAGCCTAGCCTGCTTTCACAGCTAAGCAGTGAGAGAAGGATAGAATTTTCCACTGTAGGAGTTACTGCTGCCAAGTGAGGAAAAAAATAATCTGTTTATGTCGGAAAATACTGGAGGAACATGGATAAAGGGCAAATTCAGCAAAGAATTTGCAAATTCACAATTTGAAAGCTCACTACTTTTCCATTTTGCCTCCCCCACCTAATTTCAATCCATTTGTCTCCTGTTAAAAGAAATTAAAAACTGAGCCAGTAGTCAGAATGTTAAAGCTGCTTGCCAATGGAAACAGAGGAAGCATCACAGAGAATATGTTCTTGTTAGGAAGCTTTCCACCGATAAGGGTTCAAAGTGCTTTGCAGATAAGGTAAATATCATTGACCCAAATACAAAGAAAGGGAAATCAAGGCAAGTGAAAGGAGTAGCTCAAGGTCATCCAGCAGCCAAGTGGCAGTCAGAAATATTAGTCTTCCAATTTCTACCACCCACGGCAAAGAACCGTTATGACTTCTCTTTATATGAAGGCTTTCATCAGCACTTTATATGTATTTTCAGTTCCTCAGTGTAAGCAACAATATATTCACTAGAGAAGTTGGATGCACAAAACAGGAAGGCAGAAAACTGCCTAACAGTGAACAAACTAAAAGCCATGAAGCACCCCTCCTGAACGGCATGCACCAGTGTACACTGATCAACCAGTGGGTTTCCATTGGCATGTGCTAACTTCTGTCAAACATGAAATCCCATTATCCCCAGTCTTTCACAGTATAGCAGCCATTGCTTTACCCTTTACCACAAAGGGTGTTTAAACCAGGAATACCCAATTGTAGATGTCAGTTAACTGCATATGTGCTTTGAGCACCATTTCTTATAAGCCTCCAGACCCCTTCACAGCACACCAAAAATATACAAGATACATCTGCTACAGAAGAAAGCTTTACAATAAAAGTTATATTGATGTGTACTGCCCATAAAATTCATTAAAAGAGGCATTAACTACATCACTATAGTTTCAAAGTATCTGGAAGAATATGAAAAATTCCAGTCTGTTGAACAGAACCTACTCGTCTTCAAAAGCTTTGAAATGATGTCAAACTGAAAATCCTAATAATCTCCAAGAGTTTCACACTCCATAAATCGTATCTCCTTCTATCCCCAACTCAAACTTCAACTATAATAAAAAGACAGTTCTTGAGCTAGAAAGTTTTTTGCATATGTAACCAAAACAGGCCCTCCTTCAAGGAGAAGACGACATTCATCTATGTCATCTTTGAGAAAAGCAGAACTCATTATGTCAATCCTACCAAAAGAGACAAAAGTAATTCAAGATGTTCTTTCCTGCCCCACTCTAGGCCTCCATTTTCAGTGAAGAAGCCTCTTTTACACTTGCATTGTCTGGGAACCAATAATCTGCTATTCCATAAAACACAAGCACCCTTCATCTTCATCCCAATTTGACTCACTAGGCAGAACTGGTCATTTCCATTAGAATTGGGGTTTCTCTACCCATTCAAGGACCTTCACACTCTTTGCTAGGTTAAGATAAAACTCAGAAGGGTTCTTTGCCTGTTTCCCCAGGAAAATTACAAAGTATTTTGTACTCTTATCAGGAGATAACCCATTTATCCAAGTTTCAAGATATACTGTTCTACACGCAATATTTCACAGTTGTGATCTTGGTCACGCAACTACTCAGGAAACAAAAAAAGGCATTTTTCTGTCTCCTTAGATGGCATCAATATTACATCTTATGTAAAAAAAGTTTGCAAAGAACTTACTGAAAACAGGCAGTCTAGCTATTTGACCACACATCTAAGAGCCTGGCATAACTCAAGCAATTTTACTTGTCTGTTCTGCAATTTTCCCATTAATGAAAATAATATTTACTTCACAGGGGTCAGAACGATTAATTTTCAGGAAGAGCTTGAATCTAAACCAGAGGGTAATTTGACAGATCTGAGGAGAGAGGGTGAAGGAAAAACAAATTAGATTTTATACGCATTTTCAAATGAAAAAAATATTTGAGTTGCAGAGAACCAGCCACTTCTGCATTTCCAAGAATATTAGCAAAATTACACACAATAAAGAAAATTCAATGTTAACATTATTTCTCAAACTACATGCCAAACCATGAACAGCAGCAGACTCTTCAATGTCAGATTTTTATCTGTTTTGGATAGACATGTTTTGGAATCTGACTTGATTCTTGTCCATTCCAAAGTTGCTGCAGTTTCACTAATGAAATGAGATGCAACATTTTGAGCTCATTTATCTGTGAGAAGAGATGGAAGAGTTGCAGAACACCATGAACATTTTACTTTTAATAAACCCAAATGAAGAGAGAAATGTATGATAGTACCTCATGAATCCAGAGACTATTAATACAGCTAACTATTAAGGATTCATGAAAGTCTACTCCCAGCTCCAGCTGTTCAACTCTAGGCCAGTAAGATTACCCAGCCCACATCAGTGTACTACTTAATTATTCAAATGCTATTCTTGAGGTGGTCTTACTATTACAGAACCATTGATGTCCAAGATGACCAGGTACAGATGACAATCTGGTCCACACATTCTTCTGTTAAAAATAATGTGATTTTGAATGTCTGGCTCTCCACACAAGATTTTTATTTCTGTTATTTGTCAGTAAATATCAATCCACAGATACATACTTTTCCTACTTTTTTTTAGTACAAGCAGCACTGACAAACAAGGCTCCTTCAGGTAACGTACTCTGAGTATTTTGGAATAATTTCTGAAGTATATTTGACAGAGAGTGAAGAGTCTCAAGAAATCTAGTCATTGTTAAAGTAAGTATCGGATGCATTGATGGACAGCATATTGTACAATACATGCCACAGAGGCACAGACTGACAACAGATACATCACCTGTAGAAGTACCATGGTCTGAAGGTAAATGAGTATTCACAAGATATAGGATTGAACCCAAGGAAATCAAGGTGGTTTGCTGCTATTAATTTTGGCAGGGGGAGGGGGATAAAATAGCCTGTTTATTTATCTGCAACTGCTGCAGTTAAAGCACTTTGTAACTAACATCCTCAGATACAGAGAAAGTACACTGTTGAACAACTCATGTTTTTAAACACCAAAAAAACTTGATACCCTTGTTTCTAAAGAAACTGCAATTCTAGGAAAGAAACTATAATAAGAAAATTGTTAATACTGGAAATTAGATTATGAAGAAACAAAACAGCAAGGTTATCCATTCTTAATGAAGTACATGAAACTCCATGTTTCTATGTGGCCATAAATTGAGATCCTACACTTCAGTAAGTATTCATTAGTGGAAACACACGATCTACACATACAAGAACGTATGAATGCCAGTAACTGCAAACCTGCAGCACCAGGCCAATGCAATCAAACAGCAATTACAGAAGTTGCAGAAGCTACAAATGTTAAAGAACATAAAACTAGAAAGGGAGGCAGAACATTGACAATTAGAGAGGCCAGTAAATACTTTCTTTTTTTCCTGTGTCCCCCCCCTAAGGCCATAGAACCACAGTGGAAGAGGCATAACACCTCTGCCAGTGGCAGCCCTCCTGCAGAAGGCAACCACAATGTTTTCAGCAATCACAATGTGCTCAGCAGCTCAGCCATATCAGAAACACCCGACTCACCCAACACACAGAAGCACCCGCTATCCACATCCATTTCTTAATCAAATGCACTCTGTATGCTGGACATTGCCACTGAAGAGAAGAAGATTCTTTATCTTACACCAGGCTAAAAAGTTCAAATGTAAAAGCAGAATTATTAACAGAAGCACGAAACCTGTACACATTGCAAGTGAATGTTTCTTTTTAAGCAATTTCACAATCTAAATAGCATCTTCTCCTCTAGTCCATTTGAGTCATTGCCCATCAGTCAAGAACACACAGGAACAAAACAATTCTTCACCTGCTTCTCTGTATCCTTTAGGGCAGAACATGACTACTCTTCTAAATAAAAGCCTTGAGAAAAGCCTGTTACAGTGATTCATTCAAATAAACATGCCAGCAAAGGTTTATGTTCCACCAGTTGAATGTAAAAATAAGTAGTGACTATAAATCTTGAGGGGGAAAAAAAAAAAATAACGCATCGTTGTTTTGTTTTTCATAAAAATACTTGTCCATTCATGTCAGACAACTGAAACACTGCACAGCCCAGTGAACTATCATAACAGGAGGGCTAAAATTCAGCACTATTAGGAAGAAGTTATGGACTCCACATGACATGTCATTCCTTTGACTACATAGATACAGGAACATGTCTTAGGCCAAAAAAAATTTATTACCTTACATTAAATGAGAACAAACCCAGAGACAAGTAATCATTCTGAGATACTGTCCACATTATTCCTATCTATAAAGCTTGGCTGCATGCCTGCAGTGAAACCCAACAAGCTTTACTTAACTTTTTTCAATTTTTCAATTTCAAGATTAACTTTAAAATGCACTGTCTTGAGAACACATGGACAAAGCTTCAAATGCTTCACAAGTAGGAAAATACTCCACAGAAAAGACTGTCTCAGCTGCATTGTGGCAATGCGAATTACTTAAGAGTAGATAATCTTTTCATTCCTCCATACATTTGGAGACCTACTTCAAAAATCTATAGAGTTGTTATATGATGCCACTGACAGTGTCTACAAAGAGCCTAATACAGGGCTTATGTTATTTTTACTCAACCCTAACAATATGACAGCGTCATTACTACAAATGCATGATGGTTTGCTTCCAATGGGATTAGGAAAAGCATGGGAAAGAAAACATTACTAATGTATCACATGGAATTCAAACAATCTAGCACACAAAGATGGGGCACAAGCACAAATTTAACAAATCCTACTTATAAGAAAAACAAATCCAGACATACCATAAGTGGAAACTGATTTCAGAAACATCCTATTAAGGCCAAAAGGGCCAGTCAAATGCATTATATAGCACGTACATGCGTGCTGGTGTGGGAGAGCTCTCTTCCCCCCTTCTTTGGAAGTGTTGGCTTTCAGCAG
>NW_009938571.1:13812-69676 GCF_000696875.1 Nestor notabilis
CAGCCCACCCTGCAGCAGCACTCACCTGAAAGTGGAGGAGATAGGAAGGAGCGGCCAAGTTTGAACAGGGGGAGGACAAAAGCAAAGATACACCCTTGCAGTTGCTGCATGGGCTCATGGCATGGTATGGCCTCACTGCTGCACCCTGAGCTTCCAAGGAGAAGAAGTCTCAGTACTACCAAGAAAATACAGATCCTGTCCAATACTGCTATCACCAAGAGCTGAGCTCAGACACCAGAACAAAGTCTCAACCCATTGGCTTTACTAGTTACCCCAGACAACCATTCACTGCTTCAAGGAAAAAAAACAACCTGAACTTCACCTGAAATACTAGTATTATCAGGTACAAGCAAGCTTAAAATCTTCCAATAAACTCAAAAGTTAGGTTTAGATGTAGTTTGGCTCTTATTCCAAGAGACTCAGCAGATGCATTTGAAAAAACTGCTGCGGATCTGGTTGCCACACATGGCACAGTTTCTGTTTTTAGCATGACTGATGTAAGCAGAACTGAAGACAAGTTTCCACAGTCCTGATGTCCTATAGATGGGAGACAAATCAAGCCCAAACTGGTGCACTGTGTTAATGGATCTTCTCCCAACCTATGACGAGTAATCTCATAATTCATAGGTAAAAGTGCTCTGCTGAACTAGTTTTAAGAAAGGTTACAAATGGTTATCTAGCAATTACATACAAGAACTGTGTGCTGCCCAGTTTCAAATGCTTGGAGAACTCAGCATTACTGGTATGTTCTATCAAAATGTGTTTGAAATCTAGAATAAAGAGATCCACCAGCTCATATATCACTTCAGTGTTTGGGTACAGAATAATTAGCAGTTGTAGCTTTGATTTGGTAAACAGAAAGATCTTTTCTTGACAAGGGAATGTTTCCAAATCTAACGAGATGTATCTCTATGCTATTTCAGAGAGTACCACATACTTTGTAAGAGGATGACCTGAAAGGATTTCATCACCAGGGTCTCAACCACCTCAACCACATAAAGTCAAAGTGTTAGGAAAACAGCACTCTGCTGCACAGGGAAGACACCACACAGCAAACCCATACTGAGCACAGGGTTGCAATCACCATGTTCATATAGCACTTTAAGATTTTTAACATATTTCTAAGAATTTTACAAACATTATCTCCAGATAGATTGGTTGAACATTGCTTTCACAAAATAGCTGTCAAGATACCCTAGAAAAGCTGTCAATAGTAACACAAAGTTTCCTCCAGAGGAAAAGGACTCCTATCACATTGCTTCACTCAGTTTTTGGGTTGGTTTTGTGGTGGGTTTTGTTTTTGTTGGTTTTTTTTTTGAGTGCTAGGGTCTCGATTTATTGTCTCATTACTTTCAAACACAAAAATTCCTTGATCATACATATTCCTCACGCCTCCCTGGCTCTCTGAGATATTTTGGTATCAGTGAAGCACAAGTAAGTGTTCCTTCCTTTATATCTAGACTCAACACATGAAAAACTCCTATCACCAACCTCACCTGAAAAACCACCTGCTACTTGAGTGCACTTCTCCAGAGTGCGAGTGTTTACTTTTACCCAAAAGAATGCTCCTTGTGATCCCTGTACCAAGCAGCAGGCTGCAAACATGGCTTTGCTGAGGAGGAGGTGGAAATTGCAACACTGCACAAGGCTCTGAAGGAAAACTACCTTCACCAAACCATACTGTTGGGATATCATGTGCTCACAGATTCAGTACTCTGCTGCTCTTCTCACTCAAGCATGTCACTTAGTTTTGTGTTACACAAGTTACAGAAAATAAGTCTTAATATGCTGCAAATCAAAACTAACTCTGCACAGTAATCAGAGGAAAACTACTACAGCCCATACAAAAGGATCATTTCAGGAAAAAGAAATAGCTGTATTTACAAACATCAGAGGTAAATAAAGAACATCAATGTAATGAAAACAAAACAGCCCTTCAAAATGAAGGTAACTTAACAAAAGAAAACCCTTGAGATGAGCAATGCCACCACTCAAGTTCTAAAACCCTTCCTCCCTGCAGCAGGCAAGGAGAGAAAGCACCAGAGACACCCGTGAGACCGTACCCTCACAAAGCAAAACTTAGGTAAACTATTCCAAGTCAGTTCACACCAAGAAAAAACATGCCAAGTGTAATGGAAGACTAATTCACATTCACTAATTTGCCAACAATTGTGCCTAGATCTGGAAGGAAAGGGAAAGAAATGGGAGAACAGCAAGATGCCAAACCCCTTACTTGAATAAACTACTGGCTAAAGCCTGCTTTCTTTTTTCAGGGTTTTTTGTGGACTTGAAGTTTATAAATATGTCCTTATACTTGAGAAATACAACCTAAAGCTTTCCAAAAATTTACCTTTAGCTACAGTTGTTAATATTTTCTTAATCATGCTTATATTCACAGCACAAATACCACGCTGCAGGACTTGCAAAGGAATTTTTTTTTTGCAGCTGTATTTTTGTTAGGTGCATTTCACAAACCATCTGTTTCTCAGAAAAATACATACATGATGGCATATCTACCCAAAAACAAGCTTTCAAGTAAAAGAGTCTACCTTCTTCGTCCTTCCTTTCAGTTCTTAGTTGGCAGATGGTCAAGAGGATGTTTATAGTAATAGAGGATGTTTATCAACCAACCTTCATAGGTTAAACAGGCTGGTGCCTTAATAAAAACATCCGACAATGCCTTTTAGCAAAGTACTGAACATGTAATGCATTCAAATAACTATATTAAGAAAAATACTTGGAAAATACTGCTCTCAAACTCACATCTGCAAAGCTGCCTTCTTATGCTACATTGGTCTAAGTCCCCAAAATACAACCGTCACTTAACTCCTGTCATAGTTAAGCTCTACTTTAATTCAGAGTAAGTCTCAACAACACTCATGAAGTAAACAGTCCCCAGTAACTTAGGGGTTTGAGAACAAAATACTTATGAACTCCTGGTAGTCTTCATATTGCAATTTTGATTAAACATCCTTATTCTTTTCAAGACAAAGTGAAGATCTGGTAAACTTATTAACCAGGTCAGTGTCAGACTATGCATAATCTTTATGATGCTAAACAAATAAAAACAAACAAAACCAAAAGTTGCACCAGCATACTGGCTCTGCACGGGTTACAGAAGACATTGCTCCAGTTTACAGGCCAGGACTAACCCACATTCTACAAATAACTTTCTTACTGTTGTCTTCAAGCATTCCCCCCTATTGCCCTTTCATGAAACATTACACCATTTCAGAGAGCCACAACCAAGCTAGGCAAGCTGAGGGTCAGAGGGTCTCTTGCTGGGCACACTCAGCTCTCTCAGGGTCCCCCTACGGCAGCCAACCCACAGCCCAGTACCATAGACATGAGGTAATTGTCACTGCTATGGAATCACACTCCATTTTGTGCTACTGTATTTTAACAAGATTGCAGCTACTCCTCCAATTACTCGCAACTGGAAAGGGATCATCTTAACAAATAAAACACACCCAACGCCACCACCCCACCCCATCTCCCTGTAAAACATACCACCGAAAACACAAACACGCACCCACCATGCACTAAGGCCTGACTGCCAAAAGGGATACACTTGCTTGAGAAAGCACTTGACACATACATCCAAGTGACATGCAAAACCCTACCTTTGCCCTTCAGGGTTAAACTCTCAGAGGGCAGTTCCAGCTTATGTTAGCCTGGAGGTCGCAGGAACTGCAGAGGACAGGAGTCTTGGCTTTTGTCACTCTCAGCCCTTTCATCTGCTGTCACCAAAAGCCAGCTGGTAACATGGTGAACCAGATGAAGGCGGCCAACTAAACTAGAAGCTGAAATGTCTTCTTTGGCAGGTTACTTTTAACAAAAAGCTATTTCCATTCAAGTTTGCTGAATGCCAGTCCTAGCAAGAGGCTACACAGGAAAGCACAGAGGAATAGAAGAGCACCATTTTTGTCAGTAATCAAGCTCATTCAGGCTGGGTTAAAATTACCCAGGGAGCTACAGTATTAATCATCTACATTTCCACAAGTCATCTTCCAAAGCTTCTGCTTCTGTTGAGCATTTTTATTATCTTATGCCCAACACCGCCTAAACCAGGAAGTCATGTTTTCAAAGAAGATCCTCTTCCATCACATCACCAGGTACACCAGGGCCTAATCCAGCACACCCAACACACAGCCATTAAACTACTGCCCAGTAAAAGTACATCTCACACAGATGAAGAGGATTATAATCCACATGAAACAATTATACAGACGCTGCTAGTTAGAACTTCAGGAAAGGGGTGGTAGTACCCATGACAAAGGGTAAGCAAGCATTTCTGATTTGAGACAGTGCAATTAATTACCTCTGTGCACTTTTTTCTTTGTATCAATAGATCTGAACTAAGACTTACTATGCATTGAGCTGACCATTCACAAAGTGACTGCTCTCGAAACCGTCTGCTTTCATCTTTAAAAGACGTTAAACTATATTTTAGCTCCTAAGAACACCCCAATATTAATTCATGAAATATTTTTGACCATTTTTGTATTAAATTATATTAATACACGTCTAAAAAGAAACTCCTAAATAACTGCTAAAGTTCTAAAGACACTTATTGTAAGTATCTAATATTTTTCTGTAGGGAACAAATTCATGTTTTTAAGGATTTTTAACTGTCTGTGACCTAGCAAGGATAACTAGTATACTTCTCACTGAGTATCATTCTTACTGATTGAAATACCTGTAATTTCCCTGTAGACCAAAGCAGATCTTATCAAATGACTACTGTGCCCTGAAGAGGCCATAAATTAATTATGATATGCAGTGACTTGATACCATAATGGGAGGAATGAAGGTGGAAAAAGAATATATGTGATGTCAACAAATTGCAGTTTGCTTCTGAACAGTGTACTATCACCAATTTCACCAGTAACAGACAAATGAAACAGGTAAGTGACTTGAAAACTCCCATGTGAAGATACACTGCTCAAAGTTTACATGCAAGTCACATCACATCAACACCCTAGTACCTAGAAGACATCTTTAGTTCTGAAGTTAGTGACAGCAAGTTGCATCTTTTAAAGAGTGACTTGGCTTTACAAAGGGAAGCAAATTAATCTGTAAATTTTAAGCCTTGTATCAAAAAGAATTGTGAGCATAACTGCACTAACAAAGATACAGAAGGCCACCTAAGCAGCAGATGCACTTTATCAGGGAACCAGAAATCTGTTCCACAGATTGAACTAAGCAGCAAAATCCTAGAACTATAGGAAAACACTAAAATCATTGCAGGAAATGCTAGATACAATGGACTTTGCAAGTGCCACAGCTCAATGGCAGATCTCAAGAGACTAGAGGAACTGAATGTATAAGGTATGAATACGTTAAAGCCCATAGCAGTTGAACAAAGAAAGCAAACAGAAGTATTGTTTCTCATAAAGCCCAGAGAATCGGGGATCTCCAGTAGACAACAGTAGTTAAAAAGTAAAGTTAATTTGCAACATACTTTACTCAACATAACTAGAATCCCACATCAGCAGGCATGCCACCCTGCCTAGTTTTACATATCTGCAGCAAGGGAAAGGTTGCGCTTATCCAAATTACCTCTATTTGTATGCATTGATATTTGTGCCTCTGAAGCTTTTTGCTTACCACATGCTGACCTTGCCATTACCAACCAAGCCACTGGTGGGAATAATACACTGCAAGTGAAGCAGCAATTTGGAAATGTAGAACAGAGGAAAGAGACAAGAAGTGCATAGTAACAATTCGCAAATCAAACCAGTCTCCAGAGGAATGCTAGAGATAAGAGATGAAGAATTTGTACATTGTAATGTTTTTCTAAGTACCTTTCTTTTGAACGAAGTGTATGATCTTTCTTTCCCTCCAACTTACAGCTGTCACTTCAAGAGGTACCCTGAACTCAGAGAAAAGAGGACAACCCTGAAAAAAAAGCAGGTTAAATTGGAGCAAATTGTGAAACAGTAGATGGAGACATCTACTTGCTACGTAAGTGTGAAAATACATCACAGATAAATCCTTCTGCTTCTAACAAAGTGTTCGTAAAAGGTACGCCCCAAGAAACAATCATCACTAACAGATGAGATTTCTAGGTCTTCTGAGAAAGGGATAAGAGAAGAAGCTTTGCACTGAGCTTCTGAAACAGGCAAACAAGTAGAATTACAGTGTTCATTTGTGAATACAGATTAAAGGCTGTTGCAGGTTTTTGGCTTTCGTGGCTGGAAGAACTGGTCACTCAGCTTATGTCAGATTAAAATAAAAGCTTCAGGTACAGGTAACTTTCCCTGCTTTGCAATGAGGGAAGCCAGTGCCCGAAGAGGCTCAGCAGTTGCTCTGCACAATCTCAATAATGTCTCAAAACCAGAACAGAACACAAGGTGTTGGCATTTCTCAAACTGGCTTCCAGAAACAGGTTATTTTTTACTTCTGAAAATTGAGGTAACAATGCTACTTGACCATTGACAAAATGCTACTTTAAAATGTAATAAACCTCCCCCCCTCCAAAAAAAAACCAAAAAAACCCAAACAGACAGACACCCTCCCCAAAAAAAACCAAACACGCTCATAGACCCCTGCAATACTCATGAGTAATTTTACTTATGGGGATATTCTTGCTGAAGTCAACTGGACTGTTCACAAATTAAGTGCCCTCATGTTGTTACAATCAGGAATTAACATCCCACCCTCAAGGCACATACTTTTTCTCTGATAAAAAATGAACTTTACTTAATTTCTCCACGATCTTAAAACAAGTCATGGGGAAATAAAAAAATCTCCAGAATGAAACAAATTCTTTGCCATGTTAATCTACTCATCCATTTGTCTTGCACAAGTTAACTCCTTTATTCTAAGCAAATATTTAAAGGTGCCATAAAAATTATGATATTGAGGTTTGAACACAAGTATGAAGTAAAACACGTCCAACTCCCCCCACAAATATCTGATAATCAACAGACAATAGGCAAGAATATATGCCTACCTGACTTCAGAAAACTCTCATGAAGTTTTATTTTGCAATCCTGGTCACAGATGTTGTCTGGAATACCTTTAACACATTCATTCATTCGTTCCCAATACGTTACAAAAGTTAGTCCTTGTTTTCAATCCTAGTTAAGCTTTGCTGCTGATTTAAGGTAAAACAAAATTTCTGCTAAACCATATGAAGATGGAAAATGTTTTAAAAACAGAATATTCCCTCCCTCCACACCTGCCCCGTTTGGTTAAAGGAAAGCATCTTTGCTTTGGGTCAACCCTACGTAACTAGAATATTATAGAATATTAGGAATTTAAAACAACTTCCAGATATTCTGCTTAGGGAATTCTGCCTCTTCTCAAAAGGTTGCTATTTTATAGCTAGAAATCAGATACTTTCAAGGTGAGTTTCATATTGTACTACTTATATTGTACTAACACATGGTATTTATTCCCACCTGACCAGAAGTAGTTTCAGAGGTGCTGCTAAAAGTGTATCTGCAGGACAGAGAGTCACGTTCACAAAATTAACTACATCAAGTAAACAGTAATGCATAAGCAGGGGTGTGAAAGGAATAAGAGATACTTATTAGCAACTGCACTGCAATGTTGTTTCTGCACCACCACTATCACGGAATATACCAACACACTTTCCTCAGTACTAATAAATTCCACATAATACATATTCCCAGAATGTCCCAAATCTGTATGCAGACAGAGACTACACAAGTTGTCTGTGGAAATCTATGTGTGCTGTAGTAGGATTCAAACCAGTGAATCTATCAGAAAACATAACCTGTAAAAATATACTTTGAGCATAAAACCTCCCTTTACACTCTTCTTTTAACCTAGAGCGGGAATACAAAGTCCTTTTTAACTTGAAGGCATATTTTCAATACAATGTACTTCCAGATTTGAAATACTAAAGGAGAAATGAAATATACCTATTTTAGCTACATCATTTAAAGCATAGGTGGAGAATTATGTCCCAATCCTACTTTTTTTTAATATTAAAAAAAAAAAAAAAAAAAAAAACCACAAACACAAAAAACCCCAAAACACACCCAACGACACACATAAAACAAAAAGCAACCCCACCAAACTCTCAGGTATATTGCCCTGCTTTTCCTTTGTAGGAATGTGGGTTTGGGAAGAAAATACTAGTAAGTAAACAAATTGAAAGTTTACAGAGCAGTTCAAGGCAAGTGTCACCCCGTCTAAAAAACAGTGTATGGCAGGTCTTTCACAAGAGGCTGAAATCTTCTGTTTTGTTTTTCCAATATAAAATAGCTTATTTATAACTTAACTGACAAACAAAGCAAGGAACATCTCCTCACTTCCCCATCCAAGTATCTCCTGGCTGATGTGAGAAATCTACTCACTGCACCAAGACAAACGAGGAGTGTTCTTTATTGCTTGAAAATAACTTTGGCATGCCTCTCAAGTAAGCTTAAATTTATCAATAAAAAGCTCATTCTCAGTGATGCCATGCAGCTATTGGTCCCACGTGCATGCTCGGAGATAAGTACAGGTCCACTAGTGCAGCACGAGACGGGCTAATGCAGCCCCACAAGGATCATAATAGGGCAGCTATTTGCTGTGGCTCATGTGTGCACAGCTCTACCTCTCCCTCTTCTCTCCTAACTGGCAGCTACACCCATCCCTGTATAAATAAGATCCAGCTGAACACCACTGTAGTTAATATTTTCAGGTTTGGGTTTTCTTTTCTGTTTTGGTTTGGTTTTTTCATCATAATTGATTCCAAATTTTCCATTTTTAGAAGATAACTGCAGTTTCCTTTTCAGTCCTACTGTTCAGGCAGCTAAGGGTAAAAACAGATGAACTAGGAGATGTTCTTCTATTCTAAGATGAACTAACGAAACACTATGAGTAGGAGTTATAAACCCAGTACTCCCTCTGCATACACCCTGGGTGTGTCCATCACATCAGTCAGGCCTGGCACTCCCTATGGTTGCAGTTCTGATTTGAAATTCAAAGGCAGAATTGTTGTGGTTGGACAGAAATGAGGCAACAGAGACTGCCATATTCATTTTTCTCACCTCACCCTTACAGGATTTTGGAGCCATGACGGAACTGTAGGAAGTGGTGCATGATTGCTCCCAATTGCACTGCATGAATTGCCTCTGGTGCACCCCACAAGTGGAACATGCAAGACCCACTCAAACACATCTCATATTAACTTGGTTTTGTATATTCAGGCCTTGATTTTCAAATAGCCAGAATTTCACTGAAGTTATACCCTGTCAGTTTAGCACAGAATCTACCCAGAATAGGTTTCAAAGTAAGCAGATGAGTCACCGAAGTAATCACATTCCTTGAGATTGTTCTGCATTTCTCATGAACACGAAGGGAATTTGAAAAAGCAAACAGGCAGAGATGAATAAATAAAACTGCTTGACCACAAATGAACCCATGCTTAGGTGTCAAGTACCTGTATTTCACTCTTCTTTTTAAAAGGAAACAGATCTCTCAGAATGGAGATTTAAACGCATGTTAAAAGATGACTGCTGTGGTCCTTCTAATAAGCTTTAGATCAAAATACTTAAATCAGTATCTACATAAAAATTCTAGTGATCAAACCATAAAAATGCAAGTAATGGGAATAAGCCAATAGATTTGGATTATGATAACCCAAGAAGTGGCTAGCTAGTGCCAAGAACTAGCTTGAAGCCTCCACCAACTTCAGATTCCTTCCATGAAGCATCTTACTATGGATAATTTTAACTCTGGTATCACTTAGGATTTGGCACCTTGTTTACTATGCATCTTAATAAAAAGACTGACTAGAACACCCTGAAACTAATACACATCATCTAATAAAAAAATAAAAATGCACATTTCTTTTTCAGTGGTATATCTGACACTAACATGAAGGTCTACAAGAAACCTTGACAGTAAGAACCTCATTGAAAAGAAGGAAGAATTAACAGTTTGAGAACAGCCAGATTGGGAAAGTGACAGAACACACCTCTTATGGAAGGTGGGGGAGAAAACTCAAATTGAGGACTAATACCAGACATCCCATTTTTATAAAAAGATGTATCAAACAGATAATTTTGTCTACTATGTGATGAATTAACTTTTAGATATTTAATTTTTAATTACAAACAAAAACTCTTAAAATTACTGCCTGTATCCCTGGCTTCCAAAGTTATATGAATAGATGGGAACACAATGCCCAGTACTACAAGATGACATGTATCCACAAATCTATAAAATCAGGATTATGGAAACTCTTGCAATATCCCAGTTAAACAGAACACTTTAGAGCTTTGCGTCAGTTACCTGTAAAAGACAAGCCCCAGAAATGATGTAAAGGTATGATTAAACTTTCTCAGTTATGGACAGACAGGTTCTGTCATCTTATAACCAAGGTTTGACTTGGACACCAACATCTGTCATACAGGGGATGTGCTCTTTCTGATTAAGTTTCAAAGTTTCAGAACCCCATGTGTTTCCTGGACTGCAACTCCACACTCCCCCCCTCAAATATCAGCTAATAACTCACTACAAACACCAACATCAAATTTACTGCCAAATTCAATATTGTTCTCCAGCTTAACAGCTTCCTTTCTCTTGGAATATCTCTTGGCAGTTACAGTTGACAGTCAAATTCACACACTTCTGGAAGCTAGACATTCTTCACTAGTTCCCTCTGTTGCAAAGGGTAACAAGATCAAGGGCTCCAGTTTACATAGGGCTCTTGGCAACATAAATTGACAATTCGGATGGGAGTTTCAGCTTTAGGCTAAGGTTAAGAATGGCTTTTTGATGGGGCAGTCTCAACCCAACTATTGTAAAAAAAATACACAATTGGATACATGTCAAATAATTTATTACAAGTCTTTTTTTCTAACAGCAGACAACCCAAGACTGGTAGGAACATCCCATCTAGTCATCCGACAACGAAGTACAACCCAGCGCAAGAAGTATGTCCTACTGAAAATGGTCTCAATGAAGCACTTTGCTAGAACACAAGAAGAAAGGCAGTTACTGGGAGTTCACAGCTTGACTGCTATGGTATTCCACATGTATGGTCTCAGGCAATCTACAAGCATACTCAGACCACCAACTCAGAACAAAAACCATAGTAACTTACTATCGGCCAAGAGCCCCTTTTATTTTTATGTAAAGAGAAGCACACTACTACTAAATCAAGACAGAAATGACAAAGATTTACTTCTTATTACTTTAAATAATAGGTATTCCCTGCCTTTCTCCAACTACTAAATTACCAAATGCTGAGAGCAATCACCCAAGGAGTAGCATGGTATTAGGACAATGACACTTTCCAGGTAAGTATTCTTAGACCAAAGGCAAGGAAACATTTAGTGAATAATTAAGCATATGATTTTTTGACATACCCAGTCTTAAGTTTTGAGTAGCTGCTCCATTACTTTTAATAAGCAAGCCAAGCATCCAAGAAGGTTTCTAGATATAGTCAGGTATTCATTATCAAAGCAAAGAGGGGAAAGAGGATTGGCAAGTTGGGTAACTACAAATAAAACAAAACATGTAGTCTACATTTTCGTATAATAATGCATATGTCTTACCTTACCAGAAGTGAGGACAATATGAGGTCATAAAGAATGAAATGAGTAGTTTAGGTGAAGTGGGAAGAGTGCTGAAGCACAAGTAATCCTTATCCTTGATAAGTCATTCCACAGGTAATCAAAAGTCAACTACTTTTTTCAATTCTCCATTAGGTCTTTCCATCTGTGCATTGCTTTGTAGATAAAGTATCCTCTTTGACTTTCATTCTCAGCATGGAGCAAAGCAACGAACTCTGAAGTTCAGCCTCAGCTATGTTCTCCACAACTCCAGCACATCCAAAGGTCTTCCAGACCAGAGATACCACAGAGGTCCAGTGATAGTTCTTACAGACCTCAAGAATCCAGAAGCCTTCATTACTCACACAGAAACAAAACGCCAATATAAATACAGTTTACTGGACAGGACAGGAACACCAAACATGCTGCTACAGGCTGCCTAGCAAGTCTGTAGAAACTCCACCCTTGGAAATACTCAATATATTGAGTCCTGAGCCACCTGAATTCACTTCAGCCTGGCACTGGACTACACAACTTCCAACAGTCCTTTCAGAAAGACCATTATTTTTTAAACATTTTAAACATACTCAGTTTTGATTGTTCACGTGGCAGAAATACATTTTCAAGCACCCAAATCTTTCTTTATACTAGCCAGACTATTAGTAAACACACATGTAACTACATTTAATAATCCACTGGACTTTCTTCTGCCAACGCTTTAAGAAATTAAATTTAGACTACAACCACCAAAACAGTTCTAAGATTATTGCTACAGGTATTAGTTATGAGTCTTATCATATCAATGGATTTTCCTAGCTTGAACTTACTGCATTACTAGTAGATACTTTCTTCATTAGACAGCACTAGTATACATCACAAAAGCAACATTAAATCTGATTTACTTTAAGATGTTGGACAACAACAGATGAACAAACAAAAGAAAATCTAGGTCTAAGACTTCTCATTTTCAGGCTCCAGTATTCTGATTCCTATGAATTAGAAAAGCAACCATTCCTAATTCTTTTTCTCCACATTCACCATATTATAATTTAGCATTACCAACAAAACACACATTTTGTAACATCCAAAAAGAAAAAGAGACCAAAGCAATTCTGGAAATATGACTTATGCACTTAAGTTGTATGTCAAATGTGTACTTCAGTGCCAAATCACAATACTATTTCAAGATGCAAATATGAGTAAAACTCTATCTTGAGGTGTACCATTTACTATGGCCATACATTTCAGCTTTAAGCTATACAAGTATTACATTCAAACTGCAAATTCATGGGAATAGCCTATCCTAGAAAGAAACGTTTTGTCAGTATCTGCTCCTCCTGTAAGATCAGATCAGTTCAGCTGCTGTCAAGCCTGAAAGTCTTACAGGAGGAAGAGAGAGCTGAGCAGTTTGTTTCCCTACTCCTAGCAACAGTAAGAAACACTGCCCATATCCCAGCTTCTGCAGGTTTCCTCCAAGTAATCAAAATTTTAATTTAGCTTTAGTACTACTGAGAAGGTCCATGCACTGTTGCACAAAAACCGTATCGTTACCTTGAGGTTTACACTTAAAATCAAGCACAACTGCTTATAAAGCAAGAAAGACCTAGCCTTTTAAACAACCACTGCATTACTGAAACCTGTATTAACTCATCTGCACCTTTAGTTGTGGGCTTTATGGACAGATGCATCATTTCTGATTTACTTTTATCATATATATCATAATATAAAGTGTGTGTGCATATATATCTCTCCCCCAGAATGAAAGCTTTACTCACTAGAACAGCAAACACAGCCAGGGAGAGTTATCCAAAGCTTTTAAGTTGGGCAGAAGTATCCTGACCTCTAAAAAGAAAACAACAGAAAGCGAAGCCATGTGAGACTTTTAAGAGTATCCATTCTGAGGATCCTAAGAGCACAACCACAGTTTTCTTTCTCTAAGTAGGAAGGGAAAACCAGAAGAGAGATAGGAGTGACGTAATAAACATTCAGGAATAACAGTTTCAGAACTGGGAAGCTACCTGGAGGATTTTGGAGACAGTCTGAAGAGAAAAATGTTCCCACATCTGTGATTCCTAGAACGTGAGCTTGTGGCATGTCTTTGTATTTCTACTGTCTCTTTACAGCAGACAGCCTGGAGAACTAGGCTCTCCAGGTTTTAGAAAACAGGAACAAAAAGTACTCTAGTAGGGGACCTCCTATATACCAGAGAATGGCACAGCCAGCCTAAAGCTTTCTTCAGCACCAAATTAACATGAGCAATTCCCCTTCTAAAAACTGTCCTGTTCTGGCTGGGATAGAGTTAATTTTCTTTCTAGTAGCTGATACGCTGTTGTTTTGGGGTTTGTATGAGAATAATGTTGATAACACATCAATGCTTTAGTTGTTAAGCAGTGCTTATGCTAAGTCAACGACTTTTCAAACTCTCATGCTCTGCCAGTGAGGAGGGGCACGGGAAGCTGGGAGGAAGCAGAGACAGGACACCTGACCCAAACTGGCCAAAGGGCTATTCCATACCACAGCACGTCATGCCCAGTATATAAACTGGGGGGAGTTACCCAGGAGAGACCAATCACTGCTCAGGTCGGGCTGGGTATCAGTCAGCAGGTGGTGAGCAACTGTACTGTGCATTACTTGGCTTTTCAGGGGTTTATTCCTCCTTCCTATTTCCTTTTTACTGTTATTATTTTACTTTATTTCAATTATTAAGCTGTTCTTATCACAACCCACAGGTTTTTACCTCCAATCCCCACCCCTGATTCTTCTCCCCATCTCACTGCGGCAAGGAAGTGAGCAAGTGGCTGCATGGTACTGAATTACCGTCTGGGCTTAAACCACCACAAAAATATATACTGTTATTTTCCAATTTCAAACGAATTAGTGAAACCAATAAACCTCTAAAACCAATACATATATATATATACACACACACCCCTTATAAAATCCCACAGGTATGAGAGAAAATACATTAAATGGCCATTCCATTCAGCATTTCTACTTTTAACCTTGACTATTGAAGCACTGAATAGAAAGAGCAAAGATAACTTGTTATTTGAGAAGAATCTTTCTATGGAGCTTTTGGTTGAAGGAGGGATTTCCTTCATGCATTCTATTCTTAAAAATCCATGAAACGGGGCTGAAGAGCCAGCTAATCTTATTTCTTTCAGATGTCAGTTCAGGATTAAGAGGGAAGATTTGCTTTCAACTTTGAGCAGCTTAGCTTGCAGGTTCCTCCCCGAGAGAGGCTTGGCTATTACTCAAAACCATCCAGATGCAATGAAGCGCCCAACTCCCCCTCGATGGGCTGATGAAACCCAAGAAATGCATTATAGAATCACATCGGCAAACACCAGAAGAATGTGTGCATGCATAAATAACAGCACATCATGATTCTCTCTTCTAGTGAGACACAAAATCTCATGTAACGAGTTATGCCACCTGACTGTCTAAAGGCAGTCTGCCTTCAGCCAGTCAGAATTAATGCTTTGACATGTCATACCATGCAGATTTCCGCAAAAAACCCACCACAGTCAAGATGATTTAGATAGCAAAGCGTACAAGATTTATGTCTGAATAGTCACAGAGCACTTAAGGAATGTGAATACCATGCTCAAAAGAACAGCAGCTACCTGAAAAACAGGGTGTAGCATAAAGGTGTTTAATTTTATATGACAGACAGCACTTAGATTTCTGGAGTAAGAGTATCACAATGTTCCTCAAAGGACATAAAAATTCCCTGTGGTTGTGATATTAAATCATACATAGAAAGAATTAAGCACTATTAAATACTTCTATTACCAGAGTACATAACAAATTAAATCAAAACAGGGCCTACTTCATATTAGGTGCAGCACAAAACGCAGCCAGTTCCTGAGATAATTACCTAAACTAATTGTCATACTGCAAGCACTAGGCAATTAATATTAAAACGGTGCTGTCTCCGCCAGAGGGAAAGATGCCATATAGTTAAGGATGTACTAGTTCATTTTCTATTGTGCAAGCCTTGTTTGGATTACTTGTTTCTATCTCATCTGCATAAATCCTGTAAAGTTATCATTTAATTATGCAGTACACAAATCCTTGTGTTTCAGTTGGTTTAAGCTGTTGCAGTCAGAGCACAGGAATTCATCTGTCTCCCTAGTAACACACACCTGATCCAGAAAACTCGACTCAGGCACAGCAACACAGGCAGCAAAAGCAATTTGTGGAAGTGACTTTAAAAAGACCTTTACCTACCAATGAAGGAAATCTGCTCCAAATGACTAAATTCACAGCCTCAGGCTGCAAAGCCCCCCACACTGCAGCAGTGTTCAGACGTGTTTTGCACCAACCTAAGCCAAACAACTGCAGCCATCCTTCCTTGATGATGGTAAAAAACCAAACCAATTTTGTAATCACACCAGGACTGGTGTTACAAAGGAAGTAACCTGGGCATCCCTGAGAGCTAACTCGCCACACTGTGACCCGGTGGTCCTCAAGAGACCATGGTGTAGGACAGTGCCATCCTCTGCCCTGGCTGTTAAGCATCACTGCAGCTCCGGCTCACACCCCAATTCCCATAACAGGGGCAGTCATTAACCTCATTTTCCCTTTGGGGATGACCTCTGGATAAATACTGACAAACACTGCTGTTAGCATTCAGGCAGAACATTCAAGTCAACATCTCCTGACCATGAGGCACTGGCACAAGTTGCCCAAGGAAGTTATGAATGCTCCATACCTGGCAGTGTTCAAGGCCAGGCTGGACAGGGCTTGGAGCAACCTGATCTAGTGGAAGGTGTTCCTGCCCATGGCAGGGGTTGGAACTAGATGAGCTTAAGGTCCTTTTTAACCCAAACCATTCTGTGATTCTATATCTAAAGTTAATTGAGAAAGGGAGGGAGACAGGAAAATCAGTCCAGGTCCACCGTGAGATCAAAGTCCACGCAATTTCTCATGCAGCCTGAAGGTGAACTTCTTCAAAGCTAACATTTCCCCAGAAAACATGCAGCAGAACTGCAATACACTCAATACATCCAACAGCCCTCAGAAGTGACAGCACCTATTTCTACATACGTAGTTTGAAAAAAGAACGCTATCAAGGAGCCAGAAAAAGTTCAGAGGATTCTGCTTTATTGCTGGGAAGCTTCATTCTTGGGCAGCACAAGCTCCTTCTAAACTCCCTCGCAAAACAGGTGTTGCTAAGGGTTTTTTTAATATGCAAATATCTTGCCTTTAATCAGTCACAACAGATCTTCTAATCAAACTCTGCTCTAATACTCAAAATTTGAGCCTTTTTTTTCTCCAAGAACCAAGCAAGTGTTCTTTCATCATCCTGCCAGTTAACACAACAGTAGGTTTTTTCTTAGAAAGAAAAAAAAAGAAAATTATTTCTTTCCCATCAACTGCTACACAATTCCTCAGCAAGACTTCCTCAATTCAATTCTATTATTCCAGCTCCGATGGGACTTATTCCCCAGAACTGTGCAGCAGAGTAGTTGTGAAAGTTAAGATATTGATTATGATGATCATTCAGGATGTGAAAATTAACTGTCAGGCAAATATTTTAATGAATTTGTACTGCAAACACAGGAAAAATGCTCTTTCAACTCCGATACTCTGAGTATTTACAACCCCTTAAAATTATCCCATACTTCATAAAATTAATTACTTAAAAACCCCAATGAACCAATTTTTAGATGTATGCAAGAATTCTAAAGCACGTTTTTTCCCTTCTGCTGTAAGTAGCAGCTGTCCTATTTATCTTTCAGCCTTTTTACTCCACACTGGGACTGTTTACACACAAACTTTGACAGAAGTGGGAGAATGTATTTTTAAGAAGTTTAATAAACTATGTGCTTCAACAGTTGAAGATAGTATCAGAAAATAACCTTTAAAAAGAGCTATAACTTTCATATTGCTTTGAGCTTATCTCCATGAACACTGTTGGCTAATTCCATTTAACTAGAGAAAGCCAGGTTGCCCTCCGGGAAAATAACATATTAGCTTCCACTTACAAAAAGTGATTCTTCAAACTTTTAAATACATATGTATATTTCACCTCCACAAATACTTCCCCTCCCCACCATCTCCCACACAGCCCCCCCTCTATAAGGCTCTATTGCCCAGCAAATAAGACAAAAACAATGTGCTGCTGGCAGTCCTTTGGCCAAGTGATGGCGCATGAAGTAACAGGTAATCAAAGAACCAGTGAAATAGCTTAATGGCTACACTGCTGCAGCACAGTTTTCACACACCATCTGAGATACACAAGACACTCTGCTGGTGCCATGAAGGAAGGTGGCATTTCCTTGAAGTTATGGCATATTTTATGTATACATATAATATATATAACTAGCAAGATTCAGAAGTATTTAGGTATTTGTGAACCATAACAACTGAAGCAAATAAAGGTAACACCAGACCCCTGAGTTTTCAAGCTCCTGTCACAGAGAAGTGCAATCCCTTCCTCTCACAGTGTCTTCACCACTCGTTTCTACCACCCTCTCTTGGAAAATACATTAAAGAAAAACAATCTGAATGGAACATCAGTTAAATTCACACACACCCTAAAAGGATGAAGTCAGATTAATTCAAGCTATATTACTTAACAGCTGGCTATCGCCACAAGCTGTAACCTGACAGACAACTTTTCCCTTCCCCACCCTGTCATTCTGGGTTACCTCTCCACTGGCTTAGCTGACCTGTGCAGTGTCGTACCAGACATAGGCTAATGTCATGAGAAGGAAGGAATAGGGAAAAACAAGGTACAGGAGAAGTAGTTATGGAGGTTTTAGAATTCTCTCATACTGGGGTTTGTAACTTACAAATAACATATATATTGGCCTCTCTTGTATCACTTAAAAGTAAAACCTAACAACTCCATGAAGCACATAACCCATAAAGAAAAAGGAAACCAACAAATACAATGCTCATGCACAGTGTTAAAAAAAGGCTTTACACCGGGGGATGGGGGTGGTGTGTGAAATCAAGAAGCAGTGGTTTTCAAAGCAGAAAGTTAAAATTGCAGAAGACCAGCTTCCATAGGTTGAGCTTTGGTTTGGTTATTTTGATAGGTCCTTTTCAAAAAATCAGAAAGTTTCACTTTCAGAGGGCACAAATGCAACATTTCCCAGACTTTGCTGAGTCTCAGGATTTTGTTCCAATAGTAACTTTAACTGACTAGCACTCAAGACTTGGAGTTTTATAAGAAGAGATCCATTTTTTAAAAGATGACAAGACTAATATTACCTTTCCATTTCAAAAGTGGCAAAAAGACTACAAGACAAAAAGTAATGCGTTTTCCAAGTGGGCCCAAGAAAGTTTCTAACAGTGAAGAGGAAAACTGGCACATGATAATTGTATCAGTGTTACTCAGGTAATCTTTTCCTGTTAACATATAACAAGTATTTCTTTTTTTTTTTTTTTTTTTTTTTTTATAATGCCTATTTGGTATTACTTGGTACACATGGATTTTGGCCTACGAAACTGCTGAAGTTTATACTGAAAGGCATGCTTCCTTGTAAACAACTCAAGTTACCTTACCACTTTTCATCATTGAACAAGGAGTATTAAACCATCTGTTGCATCTTAATGGCTTTGTTCCCTTGTCATATAGCTTTGCCCTAAAACACCACTACTGTCCAAACTGAAGTTTATGATCTTTTATCAAGTAGCTGATGCACACGCAGTTTGTTTTCTCCTACCAGTTTTTCAAATATGTTGCTTATGTTGAACTTCATGAAAATAATAAAGCACAAGTTTTATCTTAAAATTGCTAAGACTGAGTAATTTTCATGTAATGCTATATTTTCTGTCCATTGTCTCCTGCTTAACCTGGCCTTATCCCATCTGAAAATAACTGCAACTCATTTGATTTTAATGTGATACATGATCATTGTTACATTAACATCTAGATTTAAGCAATATTGACTATGCTAATTGACAAAACTCAACACTTGAATTACAGCACTCTCAGTTAGTTAACTAAATAAAGCTTGTATGAAAACTTTTTTGGTTTTGCTTGTTTCCCAGAAAAGGGCAGAAGCATGGAGCAAGGAAACCGAGAATTACAATGTAAATTAACAGGTTGATAAAGTATTTTAATTTTGCATAATTTACTAGTGTTACACTTAAAGCTAGAGTCAGGAAGAAGGTAGAAAGCTAACACAACGAAATGGTATGCGATAAACTTCTAATTGTTTTTTGGCCACCAGCCTCTGAACTTTGGCACCACTGACAACTTGAAATATGAGCTGGTAATTGCTGTTGGTTTCTCTATACAATTCCAACATATCAGCCAAATCTTTTATCAAGAATGCATATGCCATTTGTTTCCTGTAATTACTGTAAACATTGTACTGCCACTGACCAAGATTTTCTTACTACAGAAAACCCGTATTTTATAGAATCATAGAATGGTTTGGGTTGGAAAGGACCTTAAGATCATCTAGGCACAACAGAGTGCTCTGCTTTTCAATTCTGCCACGAGTAGAATGACTCCATCCTACCTGAATGTACTGATGGTTAAGAAAAAGCAGTCCGTATCCTACTGCAATAAAGTATAAATTTTAAATGCATTAAAATATGAATCTATGAATCTACCCTGGAATCCTTTTTCCCCTCCAACTGGAAGAAATCTACAAGCCTCTAAATCTCTTAATCATGCAGGCAATAATGACAGTATAGCAGTAACAGCAGGTCTTAGCACTCTCACCAATATAATGGACAGGTTTTTAAGGAAGGTTTGTAGTTCACACAAGAGAAAAAACCCTGTTGCTGCTGCTGCCACTGCCATGTTGTCACTACCTGAGAGAAAGAGATTCCAAACCTAAGGCCTGCTTTACAACAGTTCAAGCCATACCATAGGTCTATTTACCTTCATCTTCCTCATACTCCCCTCCTTTTTGTTGCATTTCCCAATTAATTTTTTGCAGTTACTTGAAAATTCTTGTTTCACCACTTATTTTCTTTAAAAGAAATTTTATTCCACATTCTATATATTGAAATATATATATATTCCAAAAAAGCAGAAAGGTGTCTTACATCTTTTTCATACCATAAAGACCTGCAGAAATACTGCCAGATACATAAAACATGATGGAGTCTTATCTTCAGAAGTGTAATGATGTCTCTTGCATGCTGAATTAATTTTTTTAACAATTTTAAGTGCTATCCACACTCTGAAGTGCAAAGAAACCTAAAATGCCAGTGAAACATTTTCATACATCTAACATAAGTCTATCTTGTAATTTAGATTTTTGTGAAATCACATGGCCAAAATGCAACCTACAACTGCCTACTGGCCTCCACTTCAACCACAACACATGTTTAGATTACAGGAGTTCTACGCTTACCCAAACCTCCTCTGGTACATAGTCTGTGAAACTATGCCACTGTAATGGAGCTGAATGTTTAGCGACTAAACCAAAATCCATTTCACTTCAGACAAAGAAAATCTTCATGTGTTAAAGAAGAAGGTGAAGACTTCAGTTCTGGGGTTTTTTCTTTTTCTCCAAGAGGTTCATATACTTCAGCTGCTTCATTTCTTCACCCACTACAAAGGCATTGTTTAAATACAATATAAAAAGCAATACTGCTGTGCATTTCTCAAAACCACATAGGCAAATTTCTTGAAGAAAGCAAGAATTTATTGTTTGGTGGCACCAACTTAGGATTTAAAAAGGTTTTTTAAAAAGCCTTTGGGGAATAAGTATTTCTATCAAAGCAACCTGTTCCTTCTCTCAAACCATACTGATGACAAAACTCTGAAGAGGAGTCTCTTGTTCATCACAACCCTCCCACAGGTAAGCTTCTATAGAAGTGATGGTTCTCTATTATCACTGTTTTCCATTATATTCCAGCATTACTATTGACAATTTGCACATTAAATGCCACCCACATTCAGCTGACAAACCACATGTTACTTCTCTGGCAGAACTCTTGCTGAGGGAAGTACTCCACAGTCAGCAGCATGGTAGGTAAGTTTCTGACTTCTCCCACTGGCTTCTACCTCCAGCATACTATTTCCACCTACAGGGTTCCTTTTTTTCCTTAATAAAACATAAAAATAAAATAGAAACTGAAGTTCTTCAAGAAGAATTGCACCCAGTGCTCTTAATACCAGACCATTCAACAAATCCACTTCACAGCCCTGTGGCAGGCAAGGAAGGCAGAGCAGACACCTCCATCTGCCTGCTGCAATTCTGCTGGCCAGCTTCTGTGGGGCAGTGTCCTTGGCCCTCCTGAGCATGACTTTCCACCCCACTTACGAAGTTCCCTACCAAATCCCAGCCCAGGTTCACTCACAGACAGCTGCTGGAGACAACTCCTCAGGTGAATCTGCTCAGGAACTCCTTTTCTCTTGCAAAAGAAGCTGGGGCCATGTTATAAGGAAAAGCAAGTCCAGCCAAGAGGTTACCATGGTAAATAAAGATCAGAAAAAACAGGGTGGGGGAAATCAGCGTCTGAGGTTCAAAACCAACAGGTACTCAACTTTAAACTTGGAAAGGCAGAGTGTTGCTCTACAGCTGTATGAAGTTAAGCAACCAGTACTAAAAAGCCCCCAAGTAAATGTTTTCACCAGTTACTAGAGGCTTTTCAAAAAGGGAAAGTTTAAAAAAAAACAAAAAAAAAAAAAACCAAATTAAAAAAGCAGTGAGTTTTCGCAGATAGCTATATACCGGCTGCAAATGTTAGTAAAAGCAGAATATGGCAAAACCAGTTTAAATATACTTTTTTTTTTAAAGCTAAAACTGAATACAGATGGCCCTACACTTTTTCTTCCTCCCTTTTCAAGTGGTAGATATGCCTCTTTCTTGTTTTGTCATTGATTTAGAGGAGCTAAAGATTAGGGGGAGGCAGAAGAAGATGTTTAAATGTAAAGACAGCATTTGAAAAAGAACAAAGCCTTAAGTTTCACAATGCTGTGAGAATCGCATTGCCAACTTTTCTCCTCCTACCCTCTATTATTGTGTGATATAATCACATATTGCATACGGTCATTAATCAAAAGCTTCTCAAAGCTTTTCACAAACATCTAGTTAGGCCTTATAAAAGAAATGGTAGTTTTCCATCTTTCCAAACAAAGAGGACTCTCAGACAGGGACCTGATCCAAGACAGCCCCATGTCTCAACCAGAACCTGTGCATCTGTGTTCCTCACTGCTGCGTGGTGCTCACCTGGCAGTCCTTTCGGATCTCCTTCATTCACTACATGCTTTTAAACATACATCTGAAAACTACTTAACAGACCAATCTAACTGCAGAGAAACGTTCTTCAAATAAGCAGCAGGGTTTTCTTTGTATTAGGACCAAAGCATATTGCACAAAGCATTCTAATTACATTTGAACAACAGTACTGCTAAAAACCTGTCTTAAGCAAGCTGTTGAGCCCAGCAATGCACGTTAAGATCTGCAGGAACTGAACATGTCATGAAGGACATTAGCTTCATTGAAAAAGAACGTTAATATTTGAGCCCTTTCATTTCCTTGAAAGTATACCACAATGAGAACACACCTGTACAACAAACTCAGGCTCCATTTCAGCAATATTCTGATGAGTATTTGGGACCTTTAAATGTCCCTTACAACCCAAACTGTTCTACATAAAATGAATAATTAGGAACATTAAACCCATCCCCTGCATGTGAAAACTGTAGGAGGCAAAGGTTAAATTTTGAAAACAAGGCACTTTGCTGTCTTCCTTAGATATGTTATTGTCACCTCTGCATATAATAGCAGCAACCTTGGCTGTCACATTGTGCCCTACAGAGCAGGCATTTGAAGGAGAGGAAAAATCGAACCAAACCTTACTGTGCAAATCCACGTCCCAGGCAAACTGGCTTTGTACACCATCAGTTTAGCTGGAGATATTAATAGCCCAAACCACTTTCTTACAGTCAAGGATGACATGAGAATAGACCTAACTTAGTAAGAACAAAATCAGCCAGGCAGGTTAGGCAAAAAGCCAAGCCAGCCTATCTTAGAGAGACAGTACTTACACAATCCCTGTGTCTGAAACTGGGAAGATGGGGAGGGGGAACTAGTTGGTGGTGGGATAAACACAGGGCCTTTTTCAAAGCCACCTTTGGCCTGCCTCTGTATGGTATTTTTCTCTAAGAATTACAGAAGTCATACTGTAGTGGCATGTACCAACAGGCATAGACTTCTTTCTCACCTGCAGAGAGGTATAAAGTGAAGAATTGTAAGGTAACTCTAATGAAAGTATCCAGCACTTGAAACCACTTCACATCTTCCCTCCCACCTTCATAAAATTTTCTCAAGAGAGGCAGAAAGTAACCTCTAATAAAGCTTTGTATAGACAAACTCCTTTTCACTATAATGTTATATACTTTAAAAAGAACCACATGCCTGAAAGTAATTTACCAGATATTAAACTTAAAATTAAAAGGCAACACCCTTTTCTTTATGGTGACCTGACAAAGAAGGTGAACAAATAAATAAAAACTTCAAAAAAAGCATAAGATTTACAACATTCATTACATTATAGTCCAAGTTATTATTAAATAGCTAGCATTGCAGCTGAAGACGTAATATACCCTCTGAGAGTTTAGAAATACTTTTTATAATAAATTGAAATGCACTTGAAACATGGTAAAACATAAAACTAAGGAAACAAGAACTGGTTTTGAACACAAGCATCTCAGAACAGGCTTAAGCATCCAGTCCTTATTTCACTCCTCACTGATCCTTATCTACTCGCAGGTAGAGCCTCAGAATCCTGTAGAAAATACATTTAATTCTGAGTGAGCAAAAGCAATCCTCTTGCCTCCAGATCCAAAATAGGCAGTAGTTTTGACAGCAAATAATCTGGGGGGGAAGGGGAAGGCAGCTGGTGCCCTTCCACACCAACAGAGTGGCCAGATAACCCTGGGTACAGCCCTGTCCCACACCATCCAGAAGTCACTTCAGTCTTTTCAGCTCAGTGACAAACTAAACCCAAGATCCTCCTAAACTGAGACACAAAACTATGAATTCCTAATGCAACAGTGCATTCAGCACCAGTGACTGAGCACATTTCATTGCCGTTTTTTAAATAGAAAAAGAATACATCATGTTCAATAAGCCAATTATGAGCATCTGCACCATCTTCACAGTAGCACTCATGTCTACACTCTAGAAAGTTATTTTTAGCATATTCATTTAGAAATCATCCCTATCTTTTCTATTTCACAGCCCAATAATGTGCTACTCTGTATCAACCACAAGATTTGGTTATCTAAGGGGCTGGACAAACAAACATCAGCAATTTACTTTAGAAAAAGTAGTCTTACGGGATTTTTAAATGAATGTGAACAGTAAGGGAGCTAAGTCAAGTTCCACTTCACAATTACTCATTCCTATGAACATGTGTTGACATTTTTCAGCATATGGCCTTTTTTCTAAAGCAGAATCTCAAGTTAAATTTCACGTAAGTGACTTAAACTGTTTCCCAGCACTCTTACTTTACTCTTATCTCTACCAGGCACAGGATTGCAAGATTTCCTGATAACCACCTACTTGGAAGCAAGGAATAACGAAACTGACACAAACCCAGAGACATTCTGCCACTTTTACTTTCCAAATGAGCATACTTGATGCCTAAAAGAAGCTCTAATGAATAGCCCAATTTATTTTTTTTTCTGGAAGTACAAACAGGAAAGGAGGAGGATGCACATCCAGTATTACCAGAACACTGTTGCACCTCCTTGTCCCGGTCACACAGAGACCCTACACAAGAGTCTCCTTCCCTTAACAACACTTTTATGTTGTGACTGTGTCTGCTTCACACCTTTCTTTCCGCAGCCAACGTGTGCCCAATCTGAATACCCCCTAGCCTAACACACTACTCATTTCAGAAATATTTGCTAACTTCACATTTACCACTAGTTTTAGTTGAGCTCTCACTGCAAAAGATCTGTGATGAGGAACAGTCCAACAACTCACCATCATCAAATGTTTTCATCACAAAATAAAAAGCATGAGAATATTAAATGCAATAGCATTCACTTAACTGACAAGAAAGTATAGCAATCTGCAGATGTAAACAAATACAGGACATCCTTTCCATAAGGAAGCCAAGGAACAAACAAGTTACACAATGCATTTTATAAAAAGCAACATCTAGTTAAGGCGCAACACAGTAATCTTTTATGAAGGTACAGCAAACAAATTACCAAACAAGAAAATACATTAAATATGCAGAAAATGCTGTGTGCTTTTTGAAACCAATTGTGATTTTGATAGCTCCTTTATGTGACCTTTACTTGAATACATTCCCTCAAAAATACACTGTAATCAGCACAAAGTAATAGCTCTTTCAGTGCTGATATGCTTCATCACTATTTAAAATTAAAAACAAACTTCTTTCTTAATTGCACAAGCCCTGTCAGCCAGTACAGCGTGTTCTTGTCTTGCAGGGTTTTTTTAAGTTTAAAAAATAAAATAAAATAAAAAAAAAAAATACACCAACCTATCACAGTTCTCTGTTTTCTGGAAAGAATGGTCAGATACAGAAAGGAATTTGATGCAAAAAAACTGCAGAAAATAGTTCAGGTTGTTTTTATCAAGGATAAAAAGAAAGGAAGGAAAAAGAGCTATTCAGAATTTGGAAGCTTTTTTAAAAGGATACCAGAACACAGTTGAGCTCATTAAGCTTTACATTGCTAGATTATTATACTAAGAAGATGCGCAAAAGCAAATTTCTATGACACTGTAAGCAGAAAAATACTGAATTTTCACAACTGCATTAGGACCATCCAACACTGCATCAGTTGGCAGAAGATGCTCTGTCTCAGCCACACAATCTCAGTCCTCATGTCCACACTAGGATGTGGTAAGCAGCAAGTTGGATCACTTTGCTGCTCTGGCTGAGAAGCAAAAAATAAAAGAATAAAAGTAGTCAAAAAAAAGAAAGTCTGCTCAGATTCATGACCTGATGTGATTCACCATCTATACGTCAATCTAACAATGCTATTCCAAGGAAGGCAAGTATAATGCTTCAGCAGAAAGAAATTATGTAGCAGCGGTGTAATTTTAGTTTGCCTCCATGATAAACCCTTATGGTGAGGCATGGGACCCTGTTTTACCTTTGGCTGAAACCCAAAACTACACAGAACATTCTCCCAACCGCACTGTGGGAGCTGCCTGTTGAACATAATGTAGATTTAGAGAATGTCGGGACTCAGTTCTGCAACCTGCCACAAAGATCAAATCTCATCTTCAACAGAGGTTTTTAATTTTAGGATTCTTCACCGAATTTTAGCTGAATCACTTTTTTGCTTGTGGTTTCAGAACAATGTGTTTCCACTAGGGAAATCAGAATCTGTGCTAGAAAACTATGCAGTAGGAAATGGGATAGTTAATGAAAACATTATATTCTCAGACATTTCAAATCCCATTGCATTCATGAAATAACTTACATGATTTGCCCTTCACCCCATCTTTTGTGCTCACAAACTTTAAGCGCCTTATACAACTACCACAAAACTTGGGTCAAGGAACACAGTGACTTCAGTACTATTCCCTCTTGAGGTAGCAAACCAAATACTGAATTGCAAAGCACTTAGTAACTCTAAAACTCCACTTGAAGACAGAAGGCAAAAAAAACTTAATAGAACTAGATAACATTTACTTTCAAAATTTCGTGCTTACTCAGTACACTAGTGAAATGCTTAATTTTATTTTTGAAAGGATCACCCACAAAATTTAAAATGTTTTGGAAAATATTAGGTGTCTAAATGTGAAGAAACACCCATCAAGCTACTGCTGGCTTTTGTTTTTCAGCATTTATATACTGAAAGACTAATTTTAACAGATTCAGTATTATTGCTTTCTCTTCCCACTTTTTGTGGCTTAATCTTGGCATCAAAAAATTCCACCCAAAGGATGGCATTTGTGCCGCCAACCCACATACACTTTTTGGCAGGATACAAAGAAGTCACTGCTCCTCACAAAGCAGCTCTATGCTACTTGAGGACTGAAGCCAATAAAATATTACCCCAAACTGAAGCCTAGTATATAAAGTGTATGCAAACATCAGAATCTATACTCTGAAAATTCATTTCTCTTGATGCGTAGCAAAGTCTCTAGGCCTTGTAACTCAAAATAAGTAAGTTAAAAATGGTGTTTGTGATACCCCGTCCTATTTTTCACTGGGGAAAAATAAAAAAAAAAAAAAAAAAAAAAAACCAAACCACTAAGGAATGGAGAAAATAAAATAAACACGGTGAGCATAAGCAAAAATAGACTGATGATTCCAATGCAAAATATTTCTCTCTCACATGCCTTTAAGTAATTATTGCTTCCAAAGTTCTTTGTCTATCCTTTGACATTGGAAACAGATGAGGAATTGTATCTTGCGCAGAAGGAAAGACTGGTTCATAAAAAGAACAGCATCAGAGGTCTGTGCATTGATTCTTTCCCTTATAGATGCATATGAAGTGATAAAAGTTTTTCCGCTCATCTTCTCCAGAGCAATATACTTCTGACAGGACCATTAGTAGCAGGGTACAGAAACATTTAACTAAACACAGTAAGAGATACACTGTCTCAGATTTCCTGAAATCCAGTACTGCCATGCAGCTGCAAGCCTAACTCATAGCTCAAGCTATTAGATGGACTTTGTTACTCAGATTTCTATGACCAGACATTCTTTTCAGGAAGCAATGATCTTGTTTGATGAAACAGATTCATTAACCAGACATGAGAGTAAACAACTTTTATATGTACAGTATGCAGCAATTCTTTTGTGGAGTATGAAGACCATAAGCACTCTGAAATATGCATATACACATATATAAAACACATGGTTATGTATGCTTATAATCATACATACTATTACAATAATGTAGAAGCTAGTCTTGGTGGAATAACGTTTAGCACAGGAACCAAGTTCTCATGATGTTCTGCATTGCTTCTTGTTTCTACCGTTCTTCTAGGAACTGGTAGGAAAAATAAAATTCCCTTTGCTAATAACCTTTGCTGTTTTAAATTTGTACCTGGTTCTCATGCACCTATAAGCTAAATGAAGCTGGATCACACTATTTGGCTCCAAAAGATCTTGAAGCTGGATCACACTATTTGGCTCCAAAAGATCTTCTACCCCTACTCTATACAGTAAAAATAGTTACCAAGCAAAATACAGGACTGTGTCCCCACAAAGAGGAAGCAGGCACTTATAAACTAGAGCAACAAATAAAAGCTCAACGCACAGATTCATGGCCACTGCAGTTGTATGAAGCAAACAGTCTTCTGCTCATTATCCATGTAGAACTGTCATCAACTCAAAACTTCCTTATTTAAACATCTGTATATTTGCATGAAATTATGCTGTGGAAACAATTGGACTCCAACGGTGGTTGAAGGCCTCCCCCCACCCCCCGACATAAGCTTTCTGCTTTTGGATTATATTTTTTAAAAATTCAATGAAAAAACATTAACATATTTTGCAAAACACAAGGTAAGACATTAGTCAGTTTACAAGTGTACAATCATAAATAAAAGTCACTATAACAAATCATTCAGCTATTTTCATACTCTAAAGATATGTTTGAAAATTCTCCCTCAGAAATAAGAACTTTTTGCGAAGATGTTACAACCATTTCAAAGTTTCAAACAAAAAATTCACCTGCCATGGAAATGCAAACTCTGAAAAAAATGAAACAAGTCTAAAATTGGAATTCTTACTACCAGTATTGATCTCAATGTAATTTGTTATGGAGTATAAACAAGTCGACAACAGAAATAATCTTTTGCAGTATAGCACTGTTCTACATTAACTGGTCATAGCAACAAGCTTTGCTTTTAAACCCATCTGATAATGAAACCTTTCCAGAAAACAGAAAACAATGCTACTTTTCTTAATGAGTCAGGAGGGCTTAGTACAGTACACAGATTGGACCCTGAAATATCCACCAGACCTGTTCCTGATTTTATCTTCACTGGTAGAGTCACGTATGCTTACGAGGCTTCAAGTTTTATGATTTTTACATGCTTATAATTTTATACTTTTTTCATTAGTGGACTACTTCAAAAACATTTTAGGAAGAAGCACCATTTTCTCCTTTAGCAACTTCCCAAATTTAGGATCTCACAAGTTACCCCTAAAATTTCATGTTGGTTTAGAAGATTAAAATCCTACACTAAATCTTTCAACCTCAGCAGCCAACTGCAACTTGCCAAGGGAAGTTCAGAAATAGAACCATTCATTAAATAAATACACTGTTCTGCACCAGGCAGACCACAGAGATTCAACTCCAGTGCTAAAACCCATATAGTGTCAACTGCCATGACCGCGTAGCTAGTGAGGCTTGATCTCATCTCAATTAAAATGTACATACATTATATTTGTTTTCTTGAATGTGTCAAGGATGCCTCAGATTACTAGAATTAATTTCAACATATTTCTATTGCCAAATCCATTAACCCATGTCTTCCTCATCCACAAAAAACATGCTAAAATTTATTTACTGGCACACAAAACTCCAAGCGTGAAAAGTCTTCTTGAATGTAGTTTCAAAATTAGTTTTGTTTTATTATTATAGCCCATTACACACAGTAACATGGCATACTGAGATAATACTGCTTCTGTTTTTAAAACTCAGATTATCATACAAGTATAAAGGGAATATAATTACTTACATTAAGCTGATTACAACAAAAATACATTTAAGTTGTTCTTTTATCAGTGAAGCAGTATAAAAATAATTAAAACCATAGTTGTAGTGTAGGTTAGTCATATCACACTCTCTGCTTCCTCCCCCAACATTTAACAAGAAATAAATAGCAGAAAGTAGTACTATTCTTTATAGAACAGAGGAGAAGGAAGGGTTTGTTCTGCATACAATATGCATACATATGCAAATATAGTAAATATTCAAAGACAGTAGGGCTTTGCTCAAAATCCAGGATTACCATGTAATTTCCTAAATTTTGTATTCTCCCAGATTACCCAAAACTGCTCCATTTCAAGTAATAACGGCAGCCAGGTAATTTGGAGGGATCATTATTAACTTCCTGGCTGAAGTAGTTCACAGATTAATTTCAGTTCCTTACAGAAGTTAATTCGCAGGTAATTTTCAGTTCCTTACAGTCAGCTTGCAGTTTACGGTCAGCCTGCAGTTCACATGTCACCTCCCTGTACAGAAGTTGTCCTGACTAACAACTAGCGTCAGCAAAGCAGGTCAGTGGCAATAAACAATAGAACCCCATAAGCACCCATTTCAAAATAAAAAGGTACATACAAGAGAGCGACTATTTAATTGTGGGAATTCCTCTGTAAAAGCTTTTAGGTGGGGTTTTGGAAGCTTTTTTGTTTTCCTGACGTTCATAATACTAAAACATTCATGTACAGTATGTAGATTTATCATTTACCTGCAGACCATCTTATCTTATGAAAGCCGTGGCAGATTCTTAGAACTGCTATTGAACTACAGCAGAGTCCCAGGACCTACCTGGGTATAGAATATCAAAAGTAGTAAAGGACAAGCAGTAATCAAAGCATAAAGCAGGCAAACTGAAGGCATTCAAGTGCACAGAAGAACAACATGTCCAGCTAATTTCCGATCTTCCTTACACTTCAGACAGAACTATATTTGGTCACTGGCACAGCAGCTGTATGATCCAGTATGTTTTTATGGAAAATGCCATTCTGTGTTTTAGCACTTGAGCTGCCATCAAAAAAAAAAAAAAAAAAAAAAAAAAAAAAAAAGCCAAGATTGACTGATTCCTAAAAGCAGCAGAAAAACTTAAAAATAAAAATGTATGCTTGCTGACCATCTTCAACAATGATTTGGGATATCTGAATTCATTTCAAGATAACAAGACTTAAAAGAAATTCCATGGAAACCTATAGAACAATGGAAGAAGCACTGTTATACTATACAGATTTCCTTATTCTATTACTGAGCAATAAACATATGTTGGGAGAGCATTTTGAGATATCTACACATGTATTTTCTCCACCAGGCACTATTTTTAACCATAGAAGCACTGAGATATAAAAGACTAGATACTTTTGTAGAAGCAATGCAGCCATTGAACACAAAAAAAAGAAGCCATTCCTTGGGTACAACTAAAAGCAGCAAGTGTCCTCATTATTCCCATGATTTCGTGTCCAAGAAGTCAAAAAAGAGGATTTTGTCTTTGTGGATACCAACACGAATCTTGGGAGGATTTGTTTGGTTTATCTTGCAGTCACATAATTATTTTTTTGTGCAACTCAAGAGAAGAGACTTATTTCAGAACTGTCACAGAGCATCATACTGTACTTGCAATTAATTTTCAAAAGTAAAATGAACTCACACAAGCATTATCATCTACAAAACACTAATTACATTAGGACTGTGACTTCTCAGAGTATCATTTGAGAATTAACATGTATCACACGAGACACTATCAGGAATAACTTCACCCATGTACTACTTCACAAATACATTTGGCATCTTGAAACCCTAGAGGCCAGGCAATAGATTTCCTTTTTCGTTTTATATTAGTCTCGTAGAAATACTTCTGAAGGCAAACAGACTAGAACTATTCTGAGCATCTTCCCCTTGCTAAGTGAAATACAACATGATGCCTCTCAGACAGCCTCAAAAACCTATTGCAAATTACTCTTTCACATTACCATACTGGCTCTCAAAACACCCATACCAGGCACCTCTCTACATAATACAGCTCTGACCAGCTACTGGGATCCAAGCCAGCTACTGAAATACTGGCAGGTCTAAAATGAGCCTATATATTTGGAGGATATTGATTTACCCAGCCAGCGAGAGGGTGAGGAGTAAGGTTCAGGGAACGCAGCACCCTGGGAGAATTCCCCACCACCTGCGCACAGGGAACAGGCACAAAGAGCTGCCTCAGCTGTATCAGAGCACTACGTACACGGTTAAACTTAACTGCAGCCACACATTTTATTTTAAAGTGTTCAAACAAAAGGATCTGTTAAGTAAAGCTGAGATTTACAGTGCATGTTCCTTTCAAAAACTTCATTAAATCAGCTTCGCATTACGCAGCAACAACGAGGAACTGTTTACGATATTAAAAATGCACCTTCATAAGAGCAAACAAGCCGGGGTGTGGTTGCCTCACAACTGGCAGGGAACGTGTGTCTTGCAAATATTTCCAGTTCTACTGTGCGGCAGCCTGGGCAGTATAATGAAACTAAGGCAGCATAATGAAACAGGTTAAAACGCATTCGGAGTTATCTCATGCCATTGCCACAACTACAAGGTGTGCCTTTTGGCTCTGCTAGGGATACTTTTTATTATTCATCTTGCTTTGTTTGCTTGTTCAAAGAAAAACACGATCGTTTCTTTACAATAAGGTGCATAGTAAAGCACCCTCGTTTCCAGAGAGGTCTAACCATTTAGGATGTTTGGACTAAAGATGACAACAAGCATACAAAAACTATTCAATATAATACATTGGAAAAGTTCAAGAATAATGGCAAGCTCTCTCATTGAAGGGTCTTAAAGAAACCAAGTTCTCACAGGATTAGAGAATGACAAATTATCTGGAACTTATAACCCATCAACAAATACAAAGTGGGAGATAAGCAGAAGCAATAAGCTTTTTTAAATGGTGACCAAAGGAGAAAATAAATAAAAGGGAAAAGGATGTTGCACTGATAACCTTTCTCAAGGTTCTACACTTCAACCATGCTCAGCAACATGAAAAAAAACTGACAGATACAGAAACTTTTGTAAGCTTTGCAAAGCTAAGAAGTGTGAGATTTGGATTCAGAATTAGTCAGAATAATCTTGTCTGAAAGTTACTGTGAATAGCTACAGAAGCTTTGCACAGTGACAGGCTGATTGTGAAATCAAATCCATTGCCAATAAATTCAAAAGGAAGGGAAAAAATAACCTCAAGTGAATCTACATATTAACAGGCTTTACATTTGTTAAGTCTTCAGAAAAAAAAATGAAGTCACTATGGATAATTCACTGAAAATATCAGCTTTCCACTATCAAAAGGCAAGTGAAAAGAACTGGGATATTTTAGAAAGGAAAACAAAACACAAATCACTGCTACATACAATCTACTATCGTTGTTCTTGACTACTGTTTGTCACTCACATTGTTCGAAGATAATGGAGGGATTAGAGAAAAAGTGACAAACAATCAGAGATTTCATACAAACAAAAATTATGCACAATTACAGCCTTAGAGGGATTAAAAAAGCAACAGCTAAAATCACGAACACAAGCAGGAAACAGTTATCCATGGTATGCAAGGACTGGTGAAATCTCACTAAGATAACCAGAATTTAACAAGAAATTTAAAAGCAACTTTCTTCTTCACAATATATAATTGTGGCCACAGGACATCATCAAGGTCAGAATTATAGTCAAGACATGAATCCATTGAGGATCAGGCACTTTTTAATACAACACCCTGAATCTGTTATCTCCAGCACTGGCAGTCCTGAAGCTAGCAGAAGACTAAAAATAACTGCTTGTAATACAACATTTCTTACATTTTTCACCTCCTATTAAGAATTTAAGAAAGGGGGGAGGGGAAAGCTGTTAGGTACAGTTTTAGCAGTATTTAAGTCTCAGATTCAACAGGCCCAGAAACTGACACATGTAAAACAGTTTTAATCAATAAGCATCTAAGTCACTCTCAGATTATCAAAAGAAGTGTGGTTCTCTCATTTTTCAGTACTTACAATATTCAGCATTTCGTGATCAGAACTCTCCCTTATTAAATCAGTTTCCTAGCCACCATTTGGGGCAGAATAGAGGGTGGAATGTCATAAGGATCACAAATGAGTCACCTGAAACCACAGACTAGCAACCAAAGTTGAACAACATGATTCATTAAGGAGCCCCTATAAAACCTGAAACAAATCCCACATACTACTGCATCATCAGAAGATTCATATTAGGTTGAACTATGCATGCAATGAAAGGGAAAAAAAAAAAAAAAAAAGTTTTTTTAAATAAAGCCTGAGATATTGACAAGATCATGCACCAAATTCTCCAACTGCTCAAGGCTTGCATTCAATCCTTATAAACATCTCTTATTTGTAAAGAACATAATTTAAGATTATGCAATTGCATTATGGCTGCCCCAAAATATTATGTGCTGAAAGCACCAAAGCACTTACAGACGAAGCTTGCCAAACAAGCATTCCATCAAAACCACAACTCAACCACTACTTGAGCTAAACTTGTTCAAACTAGACTGAAATACAGATGTAAAGCATTATGTTCCTAGTAAATTGCAAAATAAATGCCAGGAAAACAAAAAACAACACACCTGTCGGAATGCACTCACAGAAGCAATCTGACATGCACAGAGCTGGCAGTGACCCATGCTGTTGTAATACAGATTTGAAGGAGGAGAATAAAAGAAAAACAGAACATGAAGTTTCATTAAAGGAACACGCAGAAAATTCATAAGAACCTCAGGTTACTGATGATGTTTAGGTGGGTTGTTCCCCCCCCCCGCCTTCGAACTGCACTCACAAATGAAAGGAGTGATGCACTCCCAATGGAGGGGAAAAAGGATAAAAAAAAAAAAAAAAATGA
Source organism: Nestor notabilis (assembly GCF_000696875.1). Classification (NCBI taxonomy): domain Eukaryota; kingdom Metazoa; phylum Chordata; class Aves; order Psittaciformes; family Psittacidae; genus Nestor; species Nestor notabilis. The sequence goes on from NW_009938571.1 coordinate 48,849, forward strand.
AGGGAAAGCCAAGGACTCTGTCACCTTCAGATTTCAAGCACAGTTTAAAACATAAGTAGATTATTCTCATCCAACAGCTGCATATGGTGTAAAGAAAGAGACTTTGTCTCATCCCAGTTTCTAGTGTCCAAAATGACACACAGCAGCCTCAATTAGCATCCTCATTGCAGACAGATATAAAACCAAGAGAATTACAGAAGAATTGCGTAGCTGTGAATTCTCTCAGAATGAGACAGCAGCTGCACTATACTCCTGAAGCTCCATTTGTTACAATCTATGTTCTTTTTGGTTTACAAACAAAAGTTATACCAGCTTTCAGATTTTCAGATAAGTGATTTCCTTTTCTAGTTCACTATGCTGCTCATTAAAACATATTTACTAGCTTTGCTGGTCATCAGAGAAGGCAACATATAAAGTCCCAGAGACACCTAAAATTACCACAGTATTTTTAGGATGTGGTATGATGAACAAATCTTCTGCAGCTTCTTGACTCTCTGCTGCCTTCTGAATTGTGCAAGCATGTACAAGGTAAAGGACAGACTCAATGACTTGTTCAGCAGTGATGTACCTGGGAGGGAGGCCTAGAAGCAAAATCTAGCAGTAAAAAGGCCAGTCATAATGTAGTTTCAGGTGTAGATCTGACACACAGGTCACTCTAGTTCATCATTAAGTATATTACATTAAGCTGCAAGTCCCTTTCCTACGCTGTCAATCAGATCTGGGAGACATTTGTCAATATCAAAACTACAGAGGAAAGCAAGTGAAATCCCAGCTTCCAAAACCTGCACTTAAACACATTTCAGTCTTAGGTGATTATGTGAGGTTAAACAAAACAAAACCAAACAAACAAGAAAAACAAAAACCCCAACACAACTATATTCTGTCTGGCTCCTTTGGACACAGGAGATTGGCTCACTAACATTCAGAAAAGAAGGCCATTTGGCATGCAATAGATTAACAAGGGGTAACTCTGTATAGTTCAGCTTAGGTAGCAATTCCCTAAGAAATTTGAAAATTCACAAAATAACCTTCTATCAAAACTGGCTCAAACTGCAATTAAAGACAAAGTATAAACAATTTGGAGAAGAATAACTGAACTCTTTATACTGAAGAGTCTAAGTACTCCTCAAAATAAAGCACTAAGGAAAACGTTATTAACATTTTCAGTAATTTTCTAATCTGCAAGGATCAAAGAGGACCTAACCATTGTTAGCTTATCGGTAACAGCAGAGTGTATGTTTAAACGACCTTTACTCTTGCTCAGCTGTCCTTGTTTTAGGAAACATGAAAAAATATCCACCTGCACACAGGCAAATTACTTTCCCCCTGCTCCATTATGTCAAACACAGAAACTTCATGTTTAAAAGGAAAAATTAAGCCAAATCCATGTTTGCATTGCATTGCAGGAATTACATTTTCTTTGGTACAAATAAAAGCTTTAAAGAGTGAAGTCACTATACTGAATCAATTCTGGGACAGGATTATCCTTCCTGTCCATCCCTTCTAAATTCCCACAATGTATTTTTTAAAAAGCCATTCTGCTTTTGAGTCCATTAACAACATAGAGCCCCCAAGAACAAAAGGTCAGAAGCTGTTACAATAAATCACCTATAGCTACAAAGCTAAAGTCAAGAGAAATAACACAGAAAAATCCAGTATGGTTTAACTATACACTGTGGGATAGACCTTCAAAAGAAAAAAAAGAGGCTTCGTTCTCAGCCTTCTTCTGTTCAAGCTTCTTCACAATGCAAGCTTTCTGCTGCACACCAAAAAAATTATCAGGCAAAATTTCAATATCTGACAATTAAAAAAAAAAAAAGCTTTTCAAATTCAAATGACATACATTTTAGAATATTTCAAACCCAGAGCAACTCCCTGAAGTTACTCCTGAGTAATAGTCATGACACCCATATACTAAAACCAGTTTAAAAAAAATGCTCTACTTCCCCCAGTTTCATAGCCAACCCAGCACTTCACTTTCTTCTCACATTTCAAAATAAACAGACACCAAAAAAATTCACCTTTCCTTCAACAAACTTAGTGTTCTGCCACCGTGCACCTGTACTGTGCAAAGCACTTCATGTCTGCCAGTACCATTTTCAGGTCTAAGTATTCAGAACAATGATATTTCGCCTTATGCTAGAACAGAGGAAGACTGAATGTTACTGCTGTCTTCATCCTTCATAATTGCCTTTGTTCTTTCCATTTACGTAGCAGGAAGTGGCACATTCTGTATTACAGTAGCCAAATACCCACAAGAGTAAGGTTTATGCAAGATAAATGAATTCTTACCCTGCTCGTCAATTCCGTTAGAGAGCTGTAGGTTCACAAAATTCTTCAGATTTTCATTCCTGTCAGAGTTAATATCTGGTCAAGTCCAGAGAATGCTTTTCACCTAAAATACATCAAAATTTGGAGATGTGATTTTATGGCAACAGCATCATGACACACACAGACGTACACATCAAAAAAAAAAAAAAAAAAAAAAAATCCCCTTTTTCCTACAAAGTACGTATTTTAAACTTGGTCTTTTCTTTTGTAAAAGCCTCATCAAGAAAAATTTTATTCACGTCTGGAACCATATAAGCAATTCACCAATTCACAGAGGGAACCAATAAACTGAATTAGACTACATGGCAAGTTCAATTATTGATGCCCCATATGCTTCAATATTCCTTCAGGTGTACAAAAGGTATCAATTTGTACAATTTGTTTAAAGAAAAGAAAAAGAAAAAGAAGAAAAGAAGAGAAATCTCCCTTCACCTGAACCACCAGTTTCAACTCATGCTGCTGAAACATCACCCATTCACATCCCACAGTAATAACAGCAACAAGCACAGGAGTAACTCAGCCCTACACCTACAGATAACAGCAGAAATAACCCATGGTTTTGTGCTTGGTGGTGGGTGTTTTTTTCCACCAATAATCTTCCTCTGATACTTAATATGACCTTTACCAATGTCTCTCAGCAGTGGTACAGCAGTAGTCTTACAAGTTTTGTAACTCAGTTTCCCTTTTACTTTATACATGTCCAGAACCTGCAAATCAGCAAATTCTAAAAATGACATGTTCATGTGCCTGCAAATGTATACAGCCAAGAAGCTTCTTACATACAACTCAACTGACACTCATTATCATAATAAAGTACAAACACTGCAAGCATTAATAACATTTGTTATTAACTTTAATTTAAAAGTATGGAAATGTCATTATACCTGCAGCACACGTGCCAATATCAGGTTTTACTTCTGTTTTGCAGGACAGCATTAAGGCTTACCTTTTAGGAGATGCAGTGATCAGTAGTCATCCTATAAAGCAGTATGCCAAATCACTAGCATTTTTTTCTTAGAAAAGGCTATCAACCAAAAGACAACCTGGTATGGGTGTGGAGTTAACAGCAGCACACCCCTCCTGCCCATTAATTTCTCTCCTCTACCAGTGGCCATTAGTCAATGGTTCTGTTAATGACTGTTTGATCCACTTCCTTAGTATGGAATGCAATTATGCAAAATGGAATTTAGCTTTTAAGAAGAGCCTCCATTTTATCTTACAAAACACACAAAACCAGATTAATGAAGCTAGTACTTGGTATCATATTCTCCCATTAGCGAAAATAGAACGAATTGTCAAGAAAGGATGAAACTCATTATCCACAGCAATTCTTACACAGCTTCTCAAAAGCATGAGCTTAAATAAAAAGCCATCAGCAATGCTGACTACCTGCCCACAGAACCTTATGTTGCATTTGCAGAAAAATACTAGTGCCCCACTAGTGCCTTCTGCTCCTCAGCACTAGAAGAATTCTATTTGCTCAAGCAATTCTAGATCAGTCTGATGAAGTCACAAGCAACTAGGAACACAAATTTATGACCAAGTGTAAGAAACTGTAAACACAGGCATCCCTTACAATTTCATGCATCATGCACAGGTAAAGCACTCAGCTCAATTCAGGCTGTTGCATTACTTTTGGGGAGAGGCAGATCATAGCCTGGGATATGCCTCTCCAGGCACTCCCTGGTAAGAGCACTGCACATGCAGTCAGTGAGGCACATCGAACCTTCTGCAAGCAAATGGGCACAGGAAGAGCAGCACTACCACTCTGTACAATTGTCAAGATGATGAAAGCCAGGAATTACCAGGAATTTCTCTACTTTCCTGCCAGCTTTCTGGGAGGGAGGGTGGTGTTACACATTTTTTGAGGCTTTTTCTGAGGGTGTGGAAATAAAAACCTAAAACTTATTTACATTTGCTAGATTCTTTTCTTTGAATTTGCCAGTTGGGAAGCTAGAGACTAAAGAAAAACAGGACATTCACCTTGCCTGCAGTTGGTTTCTTAAGTAAGTTTAGTTTCCATAATTAAACTTGCATATAGTATATACTGAAATACAAATACAGACAGCAAGATCTCCAGATTCAACATTCTTAGCAAAGACAAAAAGTGAGCCAACTTAATGTTTGTATGGTATACCACTGTCCTAGAAGAAACTGACACAAACCAGTTTTAGAATAATCCCCACACATACACAAACCTCCCTCTCTAACTAAAGATCGCCTTAGGCTGCAAGTCATAAGTATTTCTAGCCATTCTAGTATTTTGATATTAAGAATACCCAGTTTGGGGGGAGGGGAAGGGGAGTTTAATAATGCACTTAGTGGCAAAGAAAGAAAACTTAGTTCAGGTTTACCATACTGCAATTTTCTTCGGCCTATCCGTCTTACAAGCAATCCCACATACAGAGCAGTTCACACAAAGGAAACTCAAGTCTGCAGTAACAACAGGTTTATGTCCCTTCCTCTTACTTTTATCATCCAATCCCTCAGTCCTCAAAATACAAATACCATTTGTATTTCAAGATATCCAGGACACCAGGCAGACCTTCATCCAGAAACAAAAACATCTCCACAGTTTCCCATAAAAAAGACATCCCTATTTCATATAAATTAAGGCAGAGACACCCAACCCTAAAATGCAACCTTGCTTTCTCCCGAAATGTTCATGAATTACATATATAAATTAAGAAGTAGGTTGCTGTAAGTTTAGTGAGTTTTAGTTGACTCATGTCTACTGTAAATATTATTTCAACAGTAAGGTTAGGAATCTAAGCAACAAATATGAAATCCATCAAAAAGAAGCAGAAAGTACCACCATTTGCTATACTAGTACTTAGCTGATAAGCCTTTTAACTTTCAGTCTTATTTTAAGAAGCTCCTGAACAGTGAAGTTTCCGTCAGAAATGCATTTAATTGTTCCCAACTTGAAAAGGTTTGTAACCATGAACCCTTTAGGTGAGCAAAGGGTGGGGGAAAAGTCAATTTTCACCTGAAGCCAACATAAAAGAAAACTAAGGTTAAAAAAAAAGCAGACATGCACTACTCTGACAGTTTAAAGAAATGGCTTGGACAAGGCTTTGGCTGCAGTTTTAACACAAACCAGCCTCTCATGGACAGTACACACTTTCACAAGTTGTTTTAAACGAACAAATCATGACTTGGAAAGCCCACGCCTGTCCCTACAGAAAGCAAGCTGCAGGACAAAAAGAAAAGTTTGTCCTGTACAGATAAGTAAAAATATAAATAAATAAACCTTTCTCATTGGAAAAAAATAAACTCTAAGAGGTAGAAAACCGGAGTTAGCTGAAACTCCACATGACAACCCACATCATTTCATGGCAGATTAAAAGATTCATTTAAATAATCCAAGAAGCATGAAGCCATTCAGATAGACACTGTTTACACTTTTATCTCATCCATGTCCACTGATCACATTAACAGAAAAAAAGTAACATTGGCAAGATAGCAGAAGAGGCTCAATTAGACACAATTATGCCTGATAAATCTTTTCCCATGAGGTGAAAGGCAAGACAGCTGTGACAAGCTCAGGCTGCAAGCTCATTTGTCCTTACATCCTGAAACACTACATGGTATCTTACGAACGAACCAAGTGATCCAACCTGCCAACAGCCCATGGCACAAGTGCTGCAGCTGCCAAAAATAATGTTGTGCAGGTCCCAAGAGGTTTTTAGCTCCAGTTAGTCTTTGGCAAAAATCAAAGTGATATGACTGAAAAACATTACCATAGGAGAGGTCTGAACCTAAGCCAAGGGTCTGAATCCTGGATGACCTGGACTCTGCACCAAGACAGATCCATCACAGCTAGCTCCTGCTCCAGCACCACTGTGCAGCCTCCTGGATATCACAAGCTATATGGTAAAATAAGGTACTGTAAGGGCAGAGAGTCTTTTTTCACTGGTTATGTGAAAGATTGATGCACATTTGACAGTAATATACTGTCTCCTCCCTTTTCCACACCACCATTTTTATTCCTCTACTTCCTGTTTCTGAGAATGTCCACTTTCACATTTCTTCCATTTATTCTGGTATGACTTCTACAGACTTTTAACTATGTCGCATTGAAATACAGTGCAAAGCACATCCCTGCATGCAGATCAAACAAACAGTAATTTATAAATTGAAAGCAGACCCTAAGAATAAAGCAGGCAGAAAACTACTTTTCTTCCACTCAAAACCAGACAACCGCAATGGTTTGCTTGATGCCTGATGTCAAGAAATACAATATAAACCAATATAACATGCCACACAAGGCAAAATACATCAGTAGGCTAACTAAAATGATGTGTGACTACCCAGTTCAATTTAGATAGAAAAAAAAATTTCAGAGTGAGAAATATATTGATTAAATCTGAGGCTGTGGGAAACAAGTTTGGCTACAAATTAGACAAGCTAGACAATGTAAATAAGCTTTTCTGGAAACAGTGATATGGTAAAAAAAACTATTCAATCACAGGTTCCTCACAAGCCCAAGAACAAAAATATGTGTTTCTGAAAATGTACTATCTCAAGCTGTAGCGAAGATTAGGTTAACAATATTTGCTCTGCAGTGCTTGATAGTGCTCTGTCTAGACCTGGTGATATTTCACACACTGAGTAAGGGTGTCCAGTTTTAGACTGCTCAGTGTAAGAAAGATGGACTGAAGCAAGTTCAGCAGAGAGATCACCAAGGGATTAGGGGGCTGAAGTACATGAGGAACAAAATTAGGCTGAGACACTTGGGTCTGTTACTCTGGGGAACGTCTGGAGGATCACCTTCCTTTCTGTACCTACCTAAGGAGGTTACAGTAAAGACCAAGCTAAACTCACTATCATTTTACACCTCCAATTCACACTGGCCACGCTTTCAGTGGGGCAGGTTGGACTAGGTGACCTCCAGAAGCCCATCTTTCAGCCTAAACCAGTCACAGGTCTTGAGACTACCTATCGAAGTTTCCATCCCAATTTTCAATGCTGCATCCTGATTACCCATGTAATTGATTCTCTCTGGAGACATTCAAAACCCACGTGGATGTGTTCCTGTGTAACCTGCTATAGGTGGCCCTGCCTTGGCAGGGGGGTTGGACTAGATCTCCAGAGGTCCCTTCCAATCCTAACCATTCGGTGTGATTCTGTGAATTACTGCAGCACAACAGAGCGCACTACAAAATACTGGCTTTGGAAATCTCACTCATTCCACACCAAAACCACCAGTGCAGCATCATACAAAACAATGTCACCTAAAAATAAGTCATAAATCTCATTGTAAAGTCAAGCTACACTTCAGCTACCATTAGGAGAGTGGTAAATAGCAAAATGAACAGCAAGGCACACAAAATACCAGTTTCCCTGAAGAAATACATTCCAGACTATGGCATCAATCTTTTCTGGAGGTACAGAGATGAAGCTGTAAACTCTTTTATGCTTTTTCCCCCCGTTTTCATATGAAAAAAACATGCTACATTTCCAGAAAAGAAAAACAGACCTCTAGCGGACCGATTCACATGTATGCATCAAACTAAATGCAAGTTTCAGATCTAAAGCATGCATTTGTCCATCTTCCACAGAAAGAATGAACACTGCAGTGCATACCTGCAAAAAGACTATGTCACCTGCTTCTACAGGCCAGCAAGACAAGTCTGACATGGACAATATTTTTTTTAAAAGCTTTCAGAAAGCATAACACATTCAGTAAGTGTCGTATCAGACAAGCAGTGGTTTTGTCATTCTATTCCTTATCTAATGGCCAGATCCAACAAGCAGCTCCAGCTTGCAGTTGCTATATAGCTTGCAAACAGAAAAATAATAGATATCAAACAATGAAACACAATTTCTGAAGAGTATCCTGGAGAATCTTTTCCCTTGACTCTCGACAGGCACTGTGCTGAAGCAGTGTTCAGAAATACAACTGCAGCACGTACAACATCAGAAACATCCTGTAAATATAGAAAAAAAAAATACACTTTCATGGCAGCTGAGCACTGAAACAGGTCAGAAAGACCTGTTTACAGAGTTTCCATCCTCAGAGATGTTCAGAACTCAACTGCACAAAGTCCTGCTCTAGCTGACCCTGCTTTGAGCAGCAGGGTTTGACTAGATCTCCGAGGTCCCACATGTGCAGAAACAGTGAGGCCACCATAAATACAGGGGTTCCATATACACACATCCACAGAATCTAATCTATACTTTCATAGTACTTGCATGTTTTGATGCCTCTATCATATCATAAACGCAAGTTGCTGAAATCCAATAACCAAGCCAAGGAAAGACTCCTCAGCTCAGGATGTGAACACAAGACAACTCCTGTTCCATCACACGTGAAAAAGAAGAAACACTAAGAGAAGTATCTCTCCCTCTTCCTAAACATTGCTGATAAATGCCACTACTGGGGGAGAGGGAAGAACAAACGAAAAACAAAACAAAAAATTTAAACAGAAAGCCTACAAAAACAACTGGAAATTTCTAAAACCTGCCATAGACCAAAAATAATAAAAACAATTCATCTAAAGCCATGTCCTTAAATATTGTTGAAAGTTTCCTCACCCCACACCTTTTGACACTGCAGATTCAGACAAGCTATAAAAGTGTGTTTTCCCCTTTTCCAAAGGAAGGTCAAAGGAGAAGACCAATTCATGTATTGAAACACAAATCACAGCTCATAATAGAATGAGGTCAATTACTGAGCAGTTTGAATATGTAAATGCCTTCAGAAGGAGCCTCAATTTCCAAGCCCTGTCTAATAAAACAGATCCAAATAGAACATTTATGATCTCATTAAAAATTTTTTCCTCTAATGGCCCCATTTTATTTTTTTTTTCTCCTTAAAGCATTCTCCAGATAAAGATTTGTGGTTTTGTATCTATCATAGAATAGTTAGGGATGGAAAGGACCTTAAGATCATCTAGTTCCAACCCCCCTGCCCTGGGCAGGGACACCACACACTAAACCATGTCGCCCAAGGCTCTGTCCAACCTGGCCTTGAACACTGCCAAGGATGGAGCATTCACAACTTCCTTGGGCAACCCATTCCAGTGCCTCACCACCCTCACAGTAAATAACTTCTTCCTTATATCTAATCTAAACTTCCCCTGTTTAAGCTTAAAGCTATTACCCCTTGTCCAACCACTACAGTCCCTAATGAAGAGTCCCTCCCCAGCATCCTTGTAGGCCCCCTTCAGATACTGGAAGGCTACTATGAGGTCTCCACGCAGCCTTCTGTTCTCCAGGCTGAACAGCCCCAACTTTCTCAGCCTACCTTCATACAGGAGGTGCTCCAGCCCCCTTATCATCCTTGTGGCCCTCCTCTGGACTTGCTCCAACAGCTCCATGTCCTTTTTATGCTGAGGACACCAGAACTGTACACAATACTGCAAGTGAGGAGGGGGGGACTGGGTAAGCGGCTGCGTGGTTCTGAGTTACCAGCTGGGCTTAAACCACAACAGTGTGCCTTAGTATGCTTTCCAGGAGAATCTGCTCCAAGATCTTGCCAGGCACAGAGGTGAGACTGATGGGTCTGTAGTTCCCTGGGTCTTCCATTTTTCCCTTCTTGAAAACGGGTGTTGCATTTCCCTTTTTCCAGTCATCAGGAACGTCATCTGACTGACATGATTTTTCAAATATGATGGACAGTGGCTTAGCAGCTTCATTCGCCAGATTCTTCAGGACCCACGGATGGATTTCATCAGGTCCCATGGACTTGTGCACGCATATCAAAAAGACTAAAGACAATTCCAAAAATAATCTGCTTCACTAGGACTGAATTTTTTTTTTCCCCTTTTACAAAACTAGAAATAGGCTTTGGTTCTAACATAACATTAAGAATGGATGGTGAACAAAATGAAGATAAATGTAATGATGATCAGTGTTGACCACATCTGAAAGCATCCTTCCATAACTTCAGACAATTGTGGTTGTACACTGCATGTAAAGATCAACCCCTTTTTTAACCATTCAAGCACTGCTACTTACAAATAAAATCAAAAAGTAAGCCTTCTCAAACACTGGTAGAGATAAATTGTCAGGAAGATACAGAAGATGAAACACTGGTTTCACAACCATTAACATCAAATCTCTGCACTACACATCACCGACCATGATAAGTTTGATTCAAATGAGACTTAGGCACACGGTCAAGCTTTATCAAGTGTACCAGAACACGAGATCTAATTGGTATCAGTGGCAGGAAAGTGCAGAATATCTAACCCAGTATAAAATCATAGCAGTCTAAAATACTGCTTAATGCAAATAACTCATGCTCCTCCTGGGTATAAATTTTATTTTTGCTTTAATTAAAGCAAACAATCTACATAGAACAAGTGATACCTTCAAATCTCTCTCTCATATTTGACACATAAGAACACATACTCCAGCTGAAGCTTCTAGCATGCAATGCTGTTAATCACACAGCTTCTGTGGCAACTAAAACCAGCTCTTGCCACTGGTGGAACTCAATCTCACCCACTCGGTAGTCTGCTTTTACAAAGCCTGCTGGACTCTAGGCATGCATAAGGGGCTAGAACAAAAGACATTGAATTCAAAATACCTAGGAGTTTAGGAAGAAAGAAGTGTTAGAGAAAAGCAAACAGGCAGGCACATACAGAGCATAACCTCCCAATCTGGTTTCCATAAAAACACAAAAATTTTGGAAACAACCTTGACTTAAACCTATTACCAGAAATCTAGAATACAGCAACTGCAATCTCAGCAGTGACTGCCATGCAACACTGACACTCGAGTTAGCTCGGAGCTGAAGAACCCCATCCATGCATTTTCTAGTAGATGAAAACTAAAACAGAAAAACTGCAAGTGACGATGTGAGGCACACTGACTGACTCACAGGGCACGGTGTCAGCAGAGACATCCTCTGAAGTACAGCCAGGCAGTACTTCACATGTAACTTCTAAACATAATTGTTCCTAAACGCAACTTGAGAGCGCACACCAGCTATTCATCCAGATTTAAAGGAATATCTTAAAATACATTCTGATTGCCTTAGACTTCATGATTTCTACGTTTCCATTACTTATTTTGTGTGCTGTTATTCTTTTTGCAATTTCACAGACCTTCTCATTTTCTGTTGCTACAGGTCAAGATGTGCAAGAGGTCACCAAGATCGTGATGTCCAGCAGGCAATTAAAACCCAAAGCAATCTATTCCAGCATTACTTTAATTCACCGCATGTCAGCTATCATGCTGGCACCACTGATTTTACGACCTTTGAGCTAAAACTGCTGGACTAACACCAGAACCAAAAATGCAACAGCCACATTAGCACAGTGCTATCCCCAAGCTCAGGAAGCTCCACTGGCGAGGAAGGCAAGTCAGCTCATCTACAATGCTATGCTACTGCCATTAAATGCTATCTGGCTGCAAGCTACAAACCCAGCCCAACGTTGCATTGTACCATATAGGTACTGTGAGCTAAAGCTATAATAATAAAATAAGGCCAGAGGACAAGTTTGAGCACTAATCTGTAACTGTCATGATTTTGCCCAAGTTTGTTAACAGACATTGATGTACAGGAGATCCCACAAGGCTGCTCTTTACTGTTCCCAGTAAACAGCAGGGTTTGAGCCATGCAAAGCCACTCTTCGGAGCAGAAAGCAGACAAGTGCAGACATAGTCACTAAATTCCTCAGAACTGGCTCAAGAGTCTCCAGCAGAGCTTTATAGCTAGTCATGAATAAATTCATCCATAGTGAGATGAAATCTAAAGCCCAAGGCACCTTCTGCTCTGAACACTTACAGATTTCTCATTTGTGTGTTAAAACAACTTGCCCAAGGGCATTTGCATTTCCTTACTTCACAAAGTCAATAAGGTAAACTAATGAATGAATATGAGGCACTGATATTACAGTAATAGTACATCAAAATATAATCTCATTAGTACCCATAAATAAGTGAAGTCAAGTACACTCAATGTAGAGCAGCACAATTACCATGCAACTACGCTGCACAACATTAGCCATGTACATGATTCTATATTCTGCCTAAAATGTCAGATTAGGGCTCTGGCCCTTTCTAGTCCATGAAAGTATAGATACAAGTATAAAACACTTATGTCAATGCTGTGATTATCCCGCTTAATTCACTTCCCATATTTTGCTGGTCTGGGGTTTGGTTTGGTTTGTTTTTTATGAAGTCAGATAATATTGTCTAGACTAAACTGGAAACATAAGGAAATCAAACTTCATCCCAAAAGTAATTGTTTCTGCCACCAGTAGAAACAATTTACAGAACCTTCCCCACACATACCCCTTTCTTCCCCAGCACCCTTTCAGATGCAGAAAGGGAGCAGTCCAGGTCATACTAACTTTACAAGAAGCAAAAGCCAGTTCCTCGTGTAGTCATGAGATTAGGACACCTGGGTTTTGCCCACAAGGCACCAAGAAGAGTACTCTCAAAGCTGTATGCTGCCATTAAAACTGCCCTTCCCCCTGCAGCCAGGTCTCTGACCACCTAGAGTCTCAGAGAAAGGAGGTAGCTGAGACCAGATGATCAGCTCCCAAAGGACAGCTACAGTTCAAGGGGCACACTGTAAGCCATTCTCAATTACTTTTGTCTGGAAAACAGTCAAGCAACTTTTCAGTACAACTGTTCAATGAGATAATGACAACAGCTCAATTTCACAAGTAGTTTTATTAATACTGCATATGTTCATCTTGATGACATTCAGCACTAATTAACATAGTTAAAAACTGAACAGCAGTGGCACTTCAATACTATCGTAAGTCTTCAGTTCCAAATTTTGATCACAGGGATAATATAACACATTGCCTTGCAACACGGGGTGCCATTATTCAAGTGACTAACCTACCTGAAGTTTCCATACATCTCAAGAGCTTTTGGCACCTCAGATAAGTACCAAACTGATAACAAACAAGGGTTACAGCAAACAAGATAGCTACCTCTATTAACATTTTTAAGTCAGAAACTCCATGCAAGAACAGTCACTCAGCACTAGCCCATGATTCAAAAAGAAAAAAAAACACCACCTTTAGAAAGGCAATTTTTCTACCTGGCAAAATTGCTTTGTACCTCCAACACAGAAAGGTTTTTGTACCTCTTCTATCAGCAACAAGAAAATAGTGTAATGCAGAAACCAATCCCTATTTAAGGGTATTTTGCATTATACTATGCATACAATTACTTCATTTTCAAAAGTACTATTAAACACTGACATTAAACGACTTTACCTGCAAGCACACAACACCCACATACTGTCGCAGAGCCAAGTTTTTATTGCCACCTGTAAAATGTTACTGAAATAGAGCAGCACTGTTCAAGTTCTTTTCTTTCCCCATGTAAAAAAAAATGAGTATGAAGTACCACACAGTCAGGCACATTGTCTATGCTATTCTCATGTATCTTATCTCTTACAAGCAATAAAGTTCTAATTTAGCAGCCATGTTTCAAGTCAAAATTGATTCTAGCCATGTCTTCTGTCAATACCTGGAAAAAAAGCTAGTCATTCTGGAGGAAAGCTGGATTCAAATTTACGAAATTAGTGACAATATTAAGCATTTAGTGCCATCTTTACAGATTTGTGCTGATTCTTCTCCCATCTCCCTTCAAATAGATCTTCAATTCTTCTTTCACTTGTACAGCTAGAGAACCAGAGATCTTTGGGCCCTTGTTTTCTAAATTATAATACTCAGAAAAGAGAAGGGAAACAGAACAAGATTCACTTGTTCATACAGTTTCACTAACAAGATTTAAGCACAGTTCAAAAAAATACTTTTTCAGCACTTACCAACCAAGAAGTACTGGTCATGGTCATTCTGGATGCTTTAATGCCATGTCAAATGGAAGCTCATTGTTCTGCCAAAAGACTTTTAGTCCTCCACATTTGAAAAACTGGCAGCTCTAAGGCAAACAACACTACAATCATTTACAATTCCTCCTCATCTGAACCCACCTGAATTGTTAAGTCGATGACCTAACAACTCTTATGGTTATGACCCTCTCTGGCTTCCTTAATGTTCACAACAACTACCTTCCAATACGCTCCAAAAAAATAAGTGATCAAAGTGCTATTTCATTTAAAACCTGTCCACTAGCTCTCCATTTCACCAATTTCAAGTTTGACCCTTGTTAATTCTGCCTCCTTAAATTACACGTAACTGAAGGATGAAATGAGGATTTTATCTTCAAATTCCTTCTTCAACAACTCCTTAATCTTTCCTCCTTATATCAGTTTGTGAGGCCTGTTTTACTTAGCACCAACTCAATTAATCTCCTGCCTCAAGAACTGAAGAAGCCCACCACCTAAAGTCAGGACTCCATCATATTTGGGAATATTTGGCAACTAGTATAAATTGCTTTGGATTTTGTTGTTTTTAAGCAAAATGCAGGTTTACAAAAAAGGAATAGCAAAAGCCTCTCCCCCGCTCCAGCACTTCAGAAGTTTTCCATCTCTGGGCATTTTGCACTTTTACAAGAGGCAATGTTTACCTTGCATACAATTATTTTTCTCGTGGCCAGCTCTGCACAACTGCTGAGCTGTTCTCAATTAAATTGACTGTGCCCGCCTCCCCAATTTTCAGAAGAGATGCATTATATCTCCAAGTTAAAGAGCATATTCACAACATGTGCACTCTTGCCCTTGGCACACATAAAGTTGCTGGCAGTTTGAGGTATGTCATTACACTTACGATCCAAGAACAAAAACATACTTGAACTATGCAAGAATAGAAAACCTCAGTTCAGCTGCTCAGGTAAGCACTGACTTAGATACCGAAAAATTGAGATTTAATGATGCCAGCAATCAGCAGATAATGACTAACTTCTGTTAAAATAACAGTGATGAGCACCATTCGCAACATTTAATTACCACTTATTATCATACCTTTGTTTTACTGAAGATGTGCTTTAAATTACCAACAAATTTGAAAGTCTTTACTGCATCAACACTACATATACAAGTGATTAAATCTAAAATATAATGCACACTGTTGCATGTTCACACCCAATTCTAATACTGTTTGGAGACAGAATAACCTCTTGTGTTCTCAAATGTTATCTAGCACATTAACCTTGAAGATTTTCTGGATGAAAATTAAAGTATGATAGCACAGGATTAAAAAAAAGTCCTGACAATCTTAATACAAGATAAAAACCCCTACATAGCTCTAGAGATCATCTGGCTTTGCCTAGATAGGGAGGTAATTGGATAAAAAGGCAAGAATTAACTTACAGCTTTCAAATTATGCCACGGAGCCTATCCCACAGTTTGAACAGCAAAGTGGAGGTGCCTGTGGCAGGCAGAACTCCAGAGTACCATGACCATTCACTTCACTGTACAGACATGCTCTAAAAACCCACACAACTTCAAATCCCTAAAAGGTCTTTTCAATTTTGAATAAATGGCATGTTTTAAGAGTATATTAGCATTTTTCTTTTGCTTATATTAACAAAGGCATCCTAGCAAGATTCTCCTACCACTTCACTGTATGGCAATGCAACAAACAACACTAGATTTGGGACACAGTAGGAATTTCCAGACTTATGTTAAGTACGAGCCAGTAACTACCCTGCAAGATGCTGCAGAAGTCAACAGGAGGAAGATTTAAGTAAACACAAAAAGCCTTCTTCAAAGACTTCACAAGGGCAAAAGACGGGAGAGCGAAGGAAACTATCCAAGGAAAGGACAAACTATGCAAATAGCTTTTACATAGCTATCTCTCCTTCTCTCACTCCCAAATGTTTGCTTTAGCAGAAGCTGGGGGAAAGCATCAGGTTTCTCTATTTATTCTGACTGCTGTATAATCAATACAGCGCAGTCTATTGAACTATTTTATTCTGATTCATGCAACAAGCTGTTAAAAACAGCAAAGTACAAGATCTGTGCCAGTATCGTGTCATTCATAAAGATATGTTTATTTTCAAGGCACGAGAATGTTAAACCAGAACTATCTTTTGCACAATTATGCAGTCCTTCTGCAGGGACTGGAAGCATTAAAATCCAATTTCAGCCCTTCTGATTTGAAAAAATAAAGTGGTAGAAATCTCAGCTGCATTGAGCAGAAGCAGGAAAGACCATTTAAGATTTATTTGGTGGGGTCTACTATTGCCTTCCATTTGGCACATGCAACAATATTTCCACAATAGTATCAAACATCTTAATTTTAAAACTTTAAAAAAAAAAGAAAAAAAAGAAAAAGATTGGTAATTCAGAAAGGGAAGACAGAAATCTCATCCACAAAAACAAAACTAAGATATCTTTAAATAGTTCAGAGTCAAGAACCGTAATGGCTTTTGTGTAACAGTAACACATTTAAGCCTGAAGTTTGAGTTCCATCACCCACCCATTGTCTTTTGGTTTTTAAAACACGAAGTCATGTTACACTCCAGAAATATGGATGAGTCCGATTCTTGCCACAGTTTCTTCAGAAAGAGCAAATTCATGCTCTGGCCCTGACAAAATACAAACATTCAAGATGTGTACATTTCCTCTTTCATCAGCCTCTTGGGGGAAAATAAATAAATACACCTCCCCCTTTCTTGCGTGCCCACAGATAAAGGAAATAGAGTTTCCTGTTGCAGATCTGCAACCTGAGAGCCAGCACTAGGAAGCGGTGAAACTGACACCAGTGGTAGTGCTGCTACTCGAGTAACCAAGAGACATCAAATGGGCTGGATAGCAGTAAACCTTTCACATTACTTAAAAATAAATAAATAAAATGTTTAAACTGTATCTACACCAGTATTTCAAGCAGTAGTGCCCTCTGAGAAAGCCCTCCAGCTACCACCAGGTAGCAGTCTGCTGAGCCCAAAGTGATGTAACCCAGGAGTCCAACCTCCTGCTCCAAGCAGGGCTGGCTACCACACTGCATCAAGTTGCTCATGGCTTTGTCCTGCCAAGCTTTAGAAGTCTTCAAAGATGGAAATTCACCAGTCATACTAGGGTGGTCTGTCCAATGCTTAACCACTAGAATGATTTATTTTTATTTTTATTTTGGTGTGTATAAACTGGATTTCTCCTAGAGGAAACTAAGGAAAAAATCATTCCCCAGAAGTTCACCAAATGTGGCTCATCCCTGCATGGTCATAAAACCACATCTGTGTTGGGGACATCTGATTTAGGAGACCAGACTAAATTCTGTCTAAAGTAAAATTACTGAAATACTACTGGTGTCGCTCTGGGAGACTCACTGCCCTCACCTTCAGCCAGAGACCCTCTTCTACTCTGCCAAATTATTTGCTATTGCTAAGACCAAGCGAAAAAGCCACACACAGAAGTAACAATTTTGAAATTAGGTGAAGGAATGAAGCACTCTTTGAACCAAAAAGAACAGAGGAAAAAAGTTATTAATCTGAAAATTATAATCTCTCTTGCAAAACACCTATCATCAAATACTTCATATGAAGTACTTCATATGATCTGCAACAAATACTTCATACGAAGGTGTGAAGTACAGTTAGGATTTTGAGTGAGTGTGGATTAAGACCAGTAGAGTCTTAAGACCAAAACAGACAATAATGAAAATACAGCTTCAATCATTTCAAAAGGAGTCCCAAGAACAATAAAAATGTGTTTTGGGGGCTATGCAATATTTGGTCAAATACACAAAAGCATGTACTTAAAAATGTTTGTTAACCCTTTAAAAGAGCTGTCTGAATTACCACCCACAAGAAAACCCAAGATACCCATCACAGCTGCTGACGTGAACAACTGGCATACAGAAAGTTCTGCTACCCACAGCAGTTGTTCTACAGATAGTATCAGCCAGCATTAAAAAAAGTTCTCTATTAATCCTATTTCACATCACATCAGCATACAATAAGCCTGCCATTTCAATTCAAAGGTCAGAAGACAATGGATTTAGCTGATGGTGCCTTAACATGCATTGTGACTCGAGAAATGCAGAGAGCAGAGCCATGCTACAAAAGCAGCCTTTGGTAGTCCTGAAACCCCACCATCCGCCACATAGAGGCAGGCTGCAGAGCAAACAAAGATGCTCTGCAATTTCTCCCACCCAGAAAAGCAAGCATTAAAATTCACAAAATAATACCAGCCAAGTATATTGAACGTAACTAAGTCTCCCAAGCAGACTCAAAACGTAACTTTTCTCTAAATTATGCTCAACTTCTGAGAAGTGCTTTCCAGCAGCCTGGAATAAGAGCCTGTTTTCTCCCGATGTCAGCTAGTTGAGGTTTCTAATCCACTGTATGATCATCAATTAGGAAAAACAAGATATATTTCAGGGTTAACTTGAAATACTTTCACTGAGATAAAACCCCAGGTTGATGCACAAGTTCAACATCAGCATGTTTCTCTCACAGCTGCAGTAAAAACCAGTCTATCCAAGGTCTAAATGAGTATCTTGAGGTTAAAAAATTGTTACCTCAGAAGGTAAACAAACACAAATTGAAATAAACACCACCAAGAGGATTTTGAACACTGAAATAAACCATACGGAACCATAATGAACAACTCAGCTTTAAAACAACTGCATGCCAGTAGTTTATTTAAATTTTGACAACTTCCAAAATAAAACTTGATCTTCAAAAGGCACTTTGGTCTTCTCTAACACCTGAAGAAGTGTTCTCTGCTTTCTACAGAGCCCAAGACCAAAGGCAAAAGAGCATTAAAACATCAAGAAAAATTTCAAAGTGTCTCTCAGGCCTAAGCATAGACCACTATTCCCAGTAACAACTCTTCCTTATGTATTATCTTTATAAATAACCCAGATTCAGAAAAGATGTTCTATACAGTCATGCACCTTTTAGAAACTTGATCTCCCTCTCAAAAACTGACATCCATCGGCTGTGCAAGGAACAAGAGCTACTGCTATTGTACTGCAGCATCCAACACATTGAAGACTAAGTAGTATGAAGAGGCAAAACCACAACTGAGTTTGATCCTACTAATTAAACACAGGCCTGCAAGAGAGGATCCACTTACAGACTCAGACCTTTGAAACAACACTGACAAATACTTGGTTAGCAATCGTACAATTCACCAGCTATCAAGATTATGAGAAGTATTATGTCGCCACATTCAAATGAAGTGCTCTTTAAAACATGATTCCATAAAGAAAACAAAGACTTGCAAATGCTTAGTGTCACTTAACACTTACCATAAAAGACATGTGGCAGAATCTAAATCAACCAACCTACCCAGCAAACTGGTGCTACAGAATTCAAAATTAAAGAGGCTGAGACAATGACATAATTTAGCTTTACATATTCAAAGACAGACATTTAAAACCATTCTATCTGCTGATTCATGTTCAAAAACACAGCTAAATAACCAAGCACTTCTAGTGCCTCTGAAAGTCCTAAAGGGTTCCCCAAAGTTCAGAGTGCAAAACTACTATAAAAGCTAACACCGAAACTGCTACAAGCCTGTGTTAGTCTTACACTGCCAGCTGCATAAGGATTAAACACAGTTAATCAAAACCACAAAATGATTACCACTCAGCTTCACCAATGCTCATCTACAGGTTTACAACTGTGCTTTCAGTTAAGCATTGCTGGTAAGATTCCACTTCCAGAAAACACTGATTATCTTTCATTAGAGAGTCTCTCACCTCTCATAGACCCCTAAAAACCCACTCTGTAAACCTCCATCTTGAGAATCCTCATTCCAATGTTAAACTGAACTCACTGAAATATAAAGCTTAAAGTATTTAAAAGTTGCTATTTAGAGGGATGTACTTGATTTCAAGTGACTGAAGTGACATCTCCCTGGAAACATAAAACACGGAACAATGTGACATTTTTATCCCCTCACAGAAAGATACTTAACATATCATTAATTTTACATGCCAAATCAACAAAAGCCTCACCTAGCAGACTTTAGAATATATGTATTTACACTGATAAAAGAAATAAGTAACTGCACTTACTATTGCTGTATTTCTGTCATAACAAAAAGTTAAACAATAGGTTTCAGAACAAATTCATAAAAATCTAGATGGATAATGCAGTAAACCAAGCAAAGATATAAAAAGGTATTATAATAAGATATTAAAAGATAATTAAATCATGCCTTATTGACTTTTTTCAATATTTAAATTAAGAAGCTGCTGAGGAATAAAAGGAATCTGCCTGAAGCCAAGAAAGCCAAGGAAACACATCAAGACTGTTTGCCAACTAACCAACACATGGGGTCAACAAGAATAAATTTAAACATCTGAAAATGTCAGCATTAGGGAAATCAACTTTTGTGACTGAAATTTTGATGAAGGCAGAAGCTCTGCTTCTTCAACCCAGAAGGGCATTCAAGATTTCTAACCAGCAGCAGCAAGAACTCAATAGCTTGCAGCAACCCCCTTGCTGAAGGGATTAAACCACTGATATGGAGAAAACTGTTCCTTTTTCTTCTCTACAATGGACATACTACAGGACAAAACAGATCAAGCAATAGAAAAGAAATTCAGCTGGGCCTCAGCCCTTTCTCTTACTAGCCTACCTCTCATTTTCCCAATGTATATACAACCTTATCCACCTTTAGTGGAAGAACATGACTTTTGTAAAATTCAAAATAACCAGCA